>NC_083574.1:30282058-30582058 GCF_027579695.1 Neoarius graeffei
AGAGGACTGAACTCAGGGGTATAAATAGACAAACTAATTAAGGACACAGGTGAAGATAATTAGGCAATTAACACAAACACAAAACACAGGAACAGTGGCGGCCTCTAGAGGCCAAAATAAACACGACATGAAAAGGAAATAACAGCGGCCTCTAGAGGCCAAAACAGTCCTAGTCCTAACAGGACCCCCCCCTCTAGGAGCGTCTCCTGACGTTCCCAGGGCGATCCGGATGGGCCGAATGGAAGTCCCGACATAGTTCTTTATCAAGGACATCCCGAGCAGGAACCCAGCAGCGCTCCTCAGGACCATAGCCCTCCCAGTCCACCAGATATTGCAACCCGCCGCGGACCCGGCGGGAGTCAAGCAGGCGATTCACAGTGAACACAGTCTGCCCCTGGAAGATGCGGGGGGGTGGGGGGTTCCTAGGGGCAGGGGCATACGTAGACGTCAGTACGGGCCGTAACAGGGAAACATGGAAAGTGGGGTTGATCCTCAGAGTCCGGGGCAACTGGAGCCGGTAGGAGACAGGGTTCACCCTGCGCACCACCTTGAAGGGGCCAATGTAGCGAGGAGCAAGCTTGCGGTTCTCCACCCGCAGTGGAAGGTCCTTAGTGGACAGCCAAACACGCTGCCCAGGGCGGAAAGCGTGTGCAGGTCTTCTATGGCGGTTGGCCTGAGTCTGGTTGGTTCTGGAGGTCTGTATGAGGGTCTTCCTGACCTTGCTCCAGGTCTTGCGACACCGTCTCACATATTGGTTGACCGAGGGCACCCCCGCGTCCTCCTCCTGGTCCGGGAACAGAGGTGGCTGGAACCCGAATTGGCACTGGAATGGCGACAGCTTGGTGGCCGATGACTGCAGGGTGTTGTGGGCGTACTCCGCCCATGGCAGCCAGGTGCTCCACGATGTCGGGTTATCCATAGCCAGGCCTCGCAGGGTGGTTTCCAGGTCCTGGTTGAGCCTCTCCGTCTGACCATTGGACTGTGGGTGAAACCCAGAGGAGAGGCTGGCAGTGGCTCCGATGACCTTGCAGAACCCGTGCCACACTCGGGAGGAGAACTGGGGCCCTCGGTCTGAGACGATGTCCTGTGGAAGACCAAAGACTCGGAAGACATGATTAAACAAAAGTTTCGCAGTTTCAAGAGCAGAGGGGAGTTTGCACAGTGGTATGAAGCGGCAGGCCTTGGAGAATCTGTCAACTAAGACCAAAATGACCGTGTTACCCTGTGACTCAGGGAGACCCGTGATAAAGTCGACTGCCACGTGGGACCAGGGACGCCGGGGAATGGTCAGAGGATGCAGGAGACCCTGGGGACGCTGTCGTGGGTTCTTGGTTCTGGTGCAAACCTCACAGGACAGGACAAATGACCTTACTTCCTTCTCCATGTTAGGCCACCAGAAGCGTCTTTTCAGGAAGTCCAGGGTCCTCCGAGCTCCCGGGTGGGCGGTGAGAGGGGAAGAGTGACCCCACTGGAGAACCTTGGCCCGGGCTTGATGTGGGACGTACAAGAGGCCTGGTGGCCCCGTCCCAGGACCGGGGTCCTGGCGTTGGGCTCGTCGGACAGCCTCCTCAATACCCCAGCGGACAGGGGCCACAATCCGGGACACAGGGATAATAGGCCCGACTTCATTCTCCCTGTTAGTGGCAGAGAACAGTCTGGACAGTGCGTCAGGTTTGGTGTTCTTGGAGCCGGGGCGGTATGAGAGGGTGAAGTCAAACCGACTGAAAAACAGGGCCCACCTAGCCTGTCGAGGGTTCAGTCTCTTGGCTTGCTGGAGGTACTCCAGGTTCTTGTGGTCAGTCCAAACCAGGAATGGATGTTGTGCTCCCTCCAGCCAGTGCCTCCACTCCTCAAGGGCCAGTTTGACCGCTAGCAGTTCTCGATCCCCCACATCGTACCGGGACTCAGCAGGACTCAGGCGGTGGGAGAAGTAAGCGCAGGGGTGCAGCTTTCCTTCCGAACGTTGAGAGAGCACCGCGCCGACACCACTGTCCGAGGCATCCACCTCCACGATGAATGGTTGGGAGGTGTCCGGGAGAACCAGAATGGGTGCCGTGCAGAAGCGGTCCTTGAGGTCTTTGAACGCCTTTTCTGCCTGAGGAGACCAGCCATAAGATCCACCTGTCCCTTTGGTGAGGTCTGACATGGGTGCTGCCACAGAACTGAAGTTCCTGATGAACTTGCGGTAGAAGTTAGCGAATCCTAAGAACCGCTGAACCTCCTTAACGGACTTGGGAGTAGGCCAATCCCGGACGGCCAGGGTCTTGGCAGGGTCCATTTGGAGTTGGCCTGTCCGTACAATAAATCCCAGAAAGGAGACCTCGGGAACATGAAATTCGCATTTCTGGGCCTTGGCGAACAGATTGTTCTGTAGCAGCCTCTGGAGAACCTGGCGGACATGGTGGCGGTGCTCCTGCACGGTCTTGGAAAAGATAAGGATGTCGTCGAGGTAGACAAAAACGTATAGGTTAATCATGTCCCTTAAGACGTCGTTGATTAGGGCCTGAAAAACAGCTGGTGCGTTGGTGAGTCCGAAGGGCATCACCTGGTATTCGTAGTGCCCAGACGGGGTGTTAAAGGCAGTCTTCCACTCGTCTCCCTGTCGGATACGGATGAGGTGGTATGCGTTCCGTAGGTCCAACTTGGTGAAGACGGTGGCGCCTTGGAGCAGGTCGAAAGCTGTGGACATCAGCGGAAGGGGATATCGGTTGCGCACAGTGATCTTATTCAGGCCCCTGTAATCAATACATGGTCGGAGCCCCCCATCCTTCTTACCGACAAAGAAGAAGCCGGCTCCAGCAGGTGAAGTGGAGGGTCGAATAAACCCAGAGACCAGGGCATCTTTGAGGTATTCCTCCATGGCCTTGCGTTCTGGCTGAGAGAGTGAAAACAGTCTGCCACGAGGAGGGGTAGTCCCAGGGAGCAAGTCGATGGCACAGTCGTAGGCCCGGTGCGGAGGAAGAACGGCGGCCCTGCTCTTGCTGAATACCTCCTTGAGATCCCAGTACTCTGTGGGAACTTGAGATAACTCGGTGAGATCAGGGGGCTCGGCAGGAGACACAGGAGAGCTAGAGAGCAGACAAGAGGCATGGCATGCAGGGCCCCATTCCACAACCTGGCTTGTTACCCAGTCTATGCGAGGGTTGTGGCGAGTAAGCCAAGGAAGGCCTAGAATAACTGGGAACTCAGGTGAAGGAATCAGGTGCAGGGATATTTCTTCCTTGTGACCTTGAGACTGGAGGAAAACTGGAGAAGTAACTTGAGTGACTCTTCCATCACCTAACGCTTGGCCATCGAGGGCAGACACAGACAGAGGGACTTCAAGAGGTGCAGTAGGTATATTGATGCTTTGGGCGAAGTGAATATCCATAAAGTTCCCAGCCGCCCCTGAGTCTATCAAAGCTTGACAAGAGTGGACAGACTCACCCCAGGAGATGGAGACCGGGATGTAGATTCCTTGGCCAGGGAGTCCGGGAGAGAGGGTAGGCCCCGTCACAACCCTCCCTCGGCTGGACGGGGCGGTCCTTTTCCCAAGAGTTCGGGACATGATGCTCGGAAGTGACCAGGCTTGCCACAGTAGATGCAGCACTTGTCCCTCCTTCTGCGCTCCCTCTCAGATGCGGAGAGGCGAGTACGACCCACTTGCATGGGTTCTGGACAGTCACTGAAGGAGGTAGATGGTCTCCAGGTAGAGGTAGGGAGGCTGGGGGGGCTCAAGGCTTGGTGGCGTTCTCTCATCCTGTTGTCCAGACGAATAGCATGTGAGATGAGGGTTTCGAGGTCACTTGGGCATCCAATAGAGGCCAGACCGTCCTTGATGGGGTCAGACAGACCATGGTGGAAGGCTGACACCAGGGCAGTCTCGTTCCATCCACTTACTGCTGCGAGTGTTCGGAACGAGATGGCGTAATCTGCGACGCTTCCTCCTTGCCGGATGGACATGAGCTTTCGGGCTGCGTCGGTACCGATGTCTGCCTGATCGAAGACCCGAAGCATCTCTTCAGAAAACAGCTGGAAATCAAAGCACTCAGGTCCCTGTCTTTGCCAGATAGCAGTAGCCCAGGCTCGCGCCTTACCAGCTAATAAGGTGATCACAAAGGCAATCTTGCGGCGATCCGTAGTGTAGGTGGTAGGCTGAAGCTCAAAGGTGAGTTGACACTGGGTAAGGAACTCTCGGCACTCACTGTGCTTGCCGTCATACCTCTGTGGTGCAGGAAGGCTGGGTTCGCGAGGTGAAGAAGGCAGCATTGCAGGAGGCACTGGAGCAGGAGTGGGAGCTGGATCAGGAGCAGGAACTGGCTCAGGAGCAGGAGATGCAGGCAGAGATGTCAGCTGTGCCAGGGTTTTCCCAATTTGCTGAAGCAGTTCCTCGTGGTGAGCGAGGGCCTCACGTTGGCTGGTGAGCGTACGTCCATGAGCGTCCATGGTCGCTCCGAAGCGTGTCAAAGCTGCCATAATTCCCTGAAGGTTGGCCGGGTAGACAGTTGAAGCAGCCTCTGCTGAGTCGGTCATGACGGAGTCTTTCTGTTAGGGTTTTGCTGGGATTCGAACCTGGTTCGTTGGTGTGATAATCCAGCAAACCCCCACTAGGCCACCAGGGGGATGACTCAAATGCAGAGGCGTGAGGCGGAAGTAGAAAAAGAATCAAAAGGTTTATTTAAACTATATACACTATATACAGGGCAAAACAAAAGACAAAAAAAAAACAAAGAGTAAAATCCAAAAGAAAAGCAAAGTGCAAAAATACAAAAGCTAAGAAGATCAAAAAACACAGTACAAAGGAAACTGGAGATAAACATAACAGCACAAAGACTCCGTGACAAGAGGACTGAACTCAGGGGTATAAATAGACAAACTAATTAAGGACACAGGTGAAGATAATTAGGCAATTAACACAAACACAAAACACAGGAACAGTGGCGGCCTCTAGAGGCCAAAATAAACACGACATGAAAAGGAAATAACAGCGGCCTCTAGAGGCCAAAACAGTCCTAGTCCTAACAATATATATATATGTTTATGAGACAATTAGCATTAACTTTCACAATTGAGTATCATACATAAGTCCAATTATTGAACACATAAACAAATGCTTAAAAACCAGTACTTATATCAATCCCAAAGGAGTCTGTTATGCCTTTATAAAATGTGGACCAGTATGTTGTAAATTTTGAGGAAGACTAGAACATCCATCACAGATGGGAGCTACAACCCCAAATCAGAAAAAGTTTGGATGGTATCAGGGGCGTAGCTGGGGGGGGGGTGTCCTGGGGTGCCTGTGACCCCCCCTTTGTCAGACCATACATTTTTTCAATAGCCGCGTAAGAATATTAGAAAAGCGCCCACTGTAATTTTTCTAACATTTTTTTAAAACTAGATTGTCACCTCAGCCTCATTAGGGTTTCTATAACCTTATATGGACTTCCTGTGGTTTGGGTGCGAAAACCCAGTTTGTCAGAGTGTGTGCGGGAGAGGCGGATGTACTGTAAGTGCAGATATGTCAAATAATACACAGTGCGATATGAGCATAAAGTGCGTGAAACGCACACAACAGGCAAACAGTCTGAAACAGCAGGCAAAGTCGTAATTGAGGAAACAGGCAGGAGGTCAATCGAGGTGCGGACAGAATATCAGAGGCAAAACTATACAAGATCAAGGGACAAGAAACAGGAGTCGAAAAACCAGGAGGTCGACAAGAACAGGGAGAGGAAAGAAGGCTCTGTAAGGCACACTAGATGTGGCGTAATACTTCGTATCGTCCTTGCATGGGCGCAGTCCTTATAATAGTCCAAATATAGTTCCTTGATTAAAGACAGGTGTTCTTTGTTAACGGTGCACGTGCCGGAGCTCATTAGGTGCCCTAGGCGTGCCTTCAGGTGCGCAAGCCAAGGCACGCAGAACTGACACAGTTCTGTGCAAGCGCAACACGATCGCACTAGAAAGCATGGTCAAACTGCCAGTGTAGCTGCAGTCTTTTTAGTTGCAAATTATTTCCTCTTGTGTCAATAATTTGTCATGTCAAAACAAGCAAAACTTTCCTCCTTCTTTCGACGTGAAGAGAGGTAAGCAATTTATTATATATTTTTTTCCATCAAAGTTGCATTTCGTGGCTTTGAAGCTAAGTTTTAGTGTGCCGTTTCTAGAACACAACATCAAGAAAACGTGGAAGAAACAGCAATAATGGAAGAGCCAGTTTCTAAGCTATCTAAAACTAGCAATGGTAATTATTTTTTTGTTATATAACAGGCCTAGAAATTCATATATTTTTTCACCAGCCAGCCGGACTAGTTACCTTCCAAAGTAACTAGCCAAACAGAAAATCAACTAGCCAAAATTTGTTCATGTATGAATTTTACTTCTGTAAAAAATAACGCAAAAGAGAGTAGTTACCATTGTTCATGACTAATGTGCATTTATTTCAAGACCCGAGTATTTTGATACTGTTGTTAAATGCATAAATGAGAACAACACAGAGCACCATAATATAATATCAACAAATAATAATATATTGGAAAACTTGGCAACTTGGTGTATGAGTATTGAAAACAAATATACTTACTACCATGACTATAGCACCCAAAATACACTACCTTTCAAAAGTTTGGGGTCACCCAGACAATTTTGTGTTTTCCATGAAAAATCACACTTTTATTTACCACCATAAGTTGTAAAATGAATCGAAAATATAGTCAAGACATTTTCCTGGCCATTTTGAGCATTTAATCGACCCCACAATGTGATGCTCCAGAAACTCAATCTGCTCAAAGGAAGGTCAGTTTTATAGCTTCTCTAAAGAGCTAAACTGTTTTCAGCTGTGCTAACATGATTGTACAAGGGTTTTCTAATCATCCATTAGCCTTCTGAGGCAATGAGCAAACACATTGTACCATTAGAACACTGGAGTGATAGTTGCTGGAAATGGGCCTCTATACACCTATGCAGATATTGCACCAAAAACCAGACATTTAGTAGAATTTAGCTAGAATAGTCATTTACCACATTAGCAATGTATAGAGTGTATTTCTGATTAGCTTAAAGTGATCTTCATTGAAAAGAACAGTGCTTTTCTTTCAAAAATAAGGAAATTTCAAAGTGACCCCAAACTTTTGAACGGTAGTGTATGTCCAACATGCTTTCTGTATTTAACCATTTATGAGAGAGAAAGCATTAGGAGCTTCATATTGACTAGGAATCAACTTGAAAAAATTTAATTATTCCATAAAAATCGTATCGCAGCCAAGGCCTACCCTGCTCCCATGTTTGCTTATAAGTCCTTTGTCATTTCTCCTTCTCGTACGCTTTATCGACGTCCTTTTTCTCCTCTTCAGACCGAGGTTGCTTTGTCCCTGTCTCTGGTGGTTTCTGTACACCTTTCAGAAAATTCCACATCGCAACGTAGCTTTGGCAGATGTAGACGTAAACAACAACAAAAACACGTGTTTAAATGGGTGATAATGTGGCCACATCTATTGAATTTGATAACGTGATGTGGCAGCGCAGGTGTGGCCAAGTGTCAGTCTGTGAATGGAGGGCGGAGTCAGGGAAGGTAAGTGGTGGAATCATTGCACCTGATGGGGATTAACCTATGTTTGTGTGTCTTCCCCAGTGACTGCGCCCTTTAAAAGGAGAGGAGAGCAGAGAAAAGGAGCGCTCTCTCCCCAGCCAGAACACGTGTGTGTGTGTGTGTGTGTGTGTGTGTGTGTGTGCACGCGTGGCTGGGAAGTGATAAAAGGCTGAAAAGCTAGCAATAAATAGTTCATTGAGAACTCAGTTCTGGCCTGCCGTGCTTCTGTGCTCCATCCACCTGGTCCAATACTACACGTGATTACTGCGATATTCAATGAGATGCGTCATATGCATGTGCAGTAGTGAAAAAAACGACAGCCTGACTCATACACGATATGATTCGGAATTCTTCGGTAGTTTCCGTCCTGTTGATAAACACATCGATTAACACAGACACGGCACACGCTTAATATGTGGCAGCTTTAGTTTACGGTGTGTCTGAATCTTCGCTTCATATATATATTTTTTATTTTCAACTAGCTAGCCGGGCTGGCTAGTGACAGGAATTACCCGCCAAATGACAAATTAAGTTGTCTCGGGCGACTGGACCACTGCGAATTTCGAGCCCTGTATAATGTACTCAGGCTGCCAGTCAATGTATGACCCCCCCCCGAAAAATCCTAGCTACGCCCCTGGGTATGGAAAACACACATACACACACAAAAAAAAATAAAAAGAAAAAAGAAAGCACCTATTTTAATGATGTATTTAAACTAGTCGTAATATTCCTTTGAAAATATTCAGATTGCTGAACTGAACACCTAAATATTTATTCACAGCTTTTGATTAATCTGGGAGCCCCATTTCACATGGGTTATACAGCCAGAATTTTCCGGGGCAGGTGACAGAGGAGGAGAGCAGGTTACATTTCAACCGTAATTTATACAGATACTGATGGGAACCTGTGCCACATAGTTGTCTGGTTTATAACCAGACAACTATGTGACACTATGGTCTATATCACCCTATAGAAGATCCGGTTGGCAAAAAAAAAAAGATCCGGTAGGTTTTGACAGTGACAGCTGTCACCAAAGAAGCCTCAGGTCACTCTGGTTGTCTTAGCAACATTGTCTCGCTTCAGCCAACCACATGTCGGCTTTGTGCACAGCTTAATTAATATTCATGACCTTACCCCGGATGTTTCTACGTTTAAAATTTCACATGGCGCCACCACTGAGCTCTACTAGTATATAAAATCTGGAGAGCTCACAGCCTATTCCCTGCTGTAGAAATGACTGAAGCCATCTGGCCACCATCTTACCACTCGCATCGCATGTAGATTAGATTAGATAGAACTTTATTGATCCCTTTGGGAGGGTTCCCTCAGGGAAATTAAAATTCCAGTAGCATCATTATAGGATGAATAGAATAGAAAAAAGAGAGAACTTCTAGATAAATTAAGTATGATATGAAAAAATATCCAGCAGGAGAGGTATTGCACATTTATATTGCACATTGTCCAGTATTGCTTTTTTGTCAGGCTAGGCTACTGCTCCTTCCTGTCCTCTGTCCTCCTGTTACCCCCCCCCCCCCCCCCCCCCCCAGAGAGGAGTTGTACAGTCTGATGGTGTGAGGGACAAAGGAGTTTTTAAGTCTGTTAGTCCTGCACTTGGGAAGGAGCATTCTGTCACTGAACAGGCTCCTCTGGTTGCTGATGACGGTGTGCAGAGGGTGACTGGCATCGTCCATGATGTTCAGTAGTTTGTCCATAGAAGAGGACTCTGCCACCGTCACCAGAGAGTCCAGCTTCATGCCGACCACAGAGCCAGCCCGCCTGATCAGTTTGTCCAGCCTGGACGTGTCTTTCTTGGATGTTCTGCCCCCCCAGCACACCACGGTGTAAAACAAGACACTGGTGACCATGGACTGATAGAACATCCACAGGAGTTTCCTGCAGATGTTAAAGGACCGCAGCCTACTCAGGAAGTATAGCCTGCTCTGTCCCTTCCTGTACAATTGGTTAGTGTTGCAAGTCCAGTCCAGCTTGCTGTCCAGCCACAGCCCGAGGTACTTGTAGGAATCCACAGCCTCCACCTTGACTCCCTCGGTCAGAACTGTTCATGACCTTGGTCTGGACCTCCCAAAGTCAATGACCAGCTACTTGGTCTTTGAGTTGTTGAGCTGCAGATGGTTCCTGTTGCACCAAATGGCAAAGTCCCTCACCAGGCTCCTATACTCCTCCTCTCTGTCTGTGTATTTGGCGTCTGTGTTAAATCATTGTATCTGATCAAATTTGCCCCAAGAAAAGTATTTCCTGACTGTTTCCCCCTTTCATTACCTCCTCTTATTTTCTCACCTTTACTCCCATTCCTTACATATCTTTATAGCGCTCCCCTTCACTGTTATTGTTTTCCCCCCTCTTTTCCAGCTCTTTTACTACTATAATTATTTCAACAGAGATTATTTCAGTTTTTCTCTTATACAGTGTATCTTTCTCTTTCATATATTTCATCTATCTATCTATCTATCTATCTATCTATCTATCTATCTATCTATCTATCTATCTATCTATCTATCTATCTATCTATCTATCTATCTATCTATCAACACAAAGGCTGTACAATACTTCCTTTTTATTTAGGACAGTTGTTGAAACAGGATTATTTTCTCATGCTATTTGCCATTTTCACTTCATTCTTACAGTCATGTCTTAACAGTATTTATTGGTCACATTGGTCGCAAGCTGCATGAATACTGTGACAGTGAATTATGTGACCAATAAATACTGTTAAGACATGACTGTGAGAATGAAATGAAAATGGCAAATAGCATGAGAAAATCATCCTGTTTCAACAACTGTCCAAAATAAAAAGGAAGTATTGTACAGCCTTTGTGTTGGTATCATAAATAAATAGAGAGAGAGAGAGAGAGAGAGAGAGAGAGAGAGAGTGGAAAGAAGAACTATACGAAAGAGAAAGATACACTGTATAAGAGAAAAACTGAAATAGTCTCCCTAAAAATAATTATAGTAGTAAAAGAGCTGTTTAAAAAAACGATCAGAGACTGGACTGGAAAAGGGAAAAAAACAATAATAGTGAAGGGGAGCGCTATAAAGATACCAGATACGATGGTTTAACACAAGCCAAATCCACGCGAAGCAAGTGGTAAGATGGCGGCCAGATGGCTTCACTCTGACGAGCCAATGAGCTCTCCAGATTTTATATGGGACATTCCACCGAATGGGTGCCATTTGCTTGTTGTACCACTCCCAAATTAAACTTAATTTGTTATATCTTTTCAACACTGATTATAATAACACACATATTTAACTATTCAAAATGTGTATTGGTCAACCTCAGGCTACGTTACAAGGTTTGGAAGTCAAAGATGGCTGCATTTTTTTCAGTCCTGTTACCAAAACTCTGAAAGTAACAGGAGTGAGTTTTTAGCCTAGGATTAGCTAATACATGGAATTAAGCCACATGGCGTCATCGCTAATAGCATGACCACACTTAGCACATTCTAGTGATTTACCAAAAATCTGTATTTTTAAAATAAACAAATATCTAAGAAATAATTTAAGTAACAGGACAGTATGTTGACATTGACCTTATCAGCAGTGGTCGAGTTGTGAAATCAAACCGGGGGGATTGTGAAATTTTTAGTCACGTGTCGACCCATCGGTCGGTCCGTCGGTGGGAAACTGGTTTGCTTTTAGGAGGGTTTGCACACAACGTAGGTCTGTGGACCTTGTTCATTTACCAGACATACAGTATTTTGTGCTGATAAAGTGTGTAGTACACACTGTGTACCCTTTTTATTGTTGTAAAAAACATAATACACTGGTATTTTACTGTAAAACATGCACAGTGTGGATGTCATGTGTCATATTTAGTCAGTCTCCTGGCTGACATATCTACCACATTCTCCATATTAGGGTGAAATGCAGATGACAAATTTGAAGTGCAACTTCATAGTCATGGTAGGCTCCTTTTAAATCGTTTGGTAAATAATTTATTAAAACCTCAGCAGGCAATGTAAATGAACAACTGAATCTTTTCATATCGTCAATAGAATTTTTATTCAAAGCTGAACATTGGGAACATTGAGTTAAATACAGAGGTAGGTAGGTAACCAATAAGCTAAAACAAGCAACAGTAAATTGTAAATCTTCAGCTCTTCAGCTGTTGGTTCTCCTGCTTGCTCCTGCTCCTGTATTGTCTCACACTCCGGGTCCCCTCCAGCTCCTGTCGCACTGTGTTGCAGTTGCTGCTGACTGTCATCTGGAATAAAGAGCAGTGGATAAGATAATTTAATTAAATATAATTATAATGTTATTTCTGATTTATTTATTATCTGAACGAGGATTTGAGCTTTGAAAAATGACCGGATTCTTTCTGTAACGTTGATTCCCGCTGTTATCTAGGTCACGTGACACCTTAACGTTGACGGTTACCAAGGAGCTGCCTTGGATACTTTGATACTTTGCTTCGATACATACCAGCACTTTGATACATACTGGATACAAGCTAGCAAAATGAGTTAAAAGCAGGCATCTTTGGAAAGTTTCTTTGGAAAGGGGAAAAGGCCCATTGAGGAGACAGAAGAAGAGCCTATGACGAAGAAAAAGAAAGCTGCATTTTAGCAGACACTTTGTCGAGTCCTACACCAATCCTGCTCTGCCTTACATGTTGTGACCGGCTTTCTAATGAGGCAATGAAGCCTTCAAAACTGCCTTCAAAACTGCTAGTGTCGTTTATTTTAGCCTTCCTGTCTTGAATAACACTTTTTGTTGCCTGAAGAATAACAAACAAACGTCCAGGCTGATTAAATTAATGGCCTTATACAAGAAATCAAAGCTAACATGAACCTGAGTAAGCTATCGATAGCTGGCTAGACTCCAAACTAACATTCATTATGATAGCTGTGTTGTTATCCGCCGCCCACAAATTAGGCTACATATCGGTAACTTTACAGCATGATAGTGGGCTCACAGAAAGTGTGACTGATATTCGTAACTCTTGACTTACCTCCTGAAATGTTTTTTCTTGCGATCTTAAATCCGAACTTGCTTAGGTCTTGCTGTCCACTCCGCTTGGCCATGATGCTGCAATCCGCTGTTGTCACTGATGCCAAATGAAATAAAAAATAACGGAACCCCAACTGAATGTCACCTCCTCCAACGCTTCGCTTGCGCGTGCCCTCTCTTGCGGTAGCTTATTGTATACTCAGTTTCAGCAAGGCTACGTGGAATTGCATTTCTAATTCCAATGTTAAATAGAAGTAATGTCCACATTTATTGATAAAATTGCTCAAGGGAAGGGAGGGGGGATGACCGTTTTAGAGGGGGGATGATTTTGACCATTTTTTATTCCAGGGGGGATCCCCCCCCATCCCCCCTCAACTCGAGTACAGCTTATCAGTCAAAGTTAAAAAAATCATCAAATATACAGAAAAGTAAATGAGAGAACTACCTTTTGGTCTTCCCATGGCCTTCAGGAGACACAACTGATATAACTTCCTGTTGAGCATGTGATTTATGGAATGTTCCAAATTTGTCAGATGGGGTAATATGTTTGGGTAACAGGACTGAGTGAAAACCCAGGGCCACAACTAAAAAACTAAAAGGTGTATTTTAACTAAGATATTGTGGATTTCTTATGAAATATATATATATATATATATATATATATATATATATATATATATATATATATATATATATATATATATATATATTTAAACCATGGATAGGAGTCACACAACAGTGCAAAAGAAATACTGTTTCTGAAGGATTTAAATCATAATATTTCATAGTTAAATATAAAGATAGAGTGTGGGGACAGGTAACACATGCTATTTTTCAGTGTTTTAGGTAGCTTTTATTAATCCTTACAATTATACACTACCGTTCAAAAGTTTGGGGTCACCCAGACAATTTTGTGTTTTCCATGAAAAGTCACATTTTTATTTACCACCATAAGTTGTAAAATGAATAGAAAATATAGTCAAGACATTTTTCTGGCCATTTTGAGCATTTAATCGACCCCACAAATGTGATGCTCCAGAAACTCAATCTGCTCAAAGGAAGGTCAGTTTTATAGCTTCTCTAAGGCCAAGTTTACATTAGACCGTATCTGTCTCGTTTTCTTCGCGGATGCACTGTCCGTTTACATTAAAACGCCTGGAAACGGGAATCCGCCAGGGTCCACGTATTCAATCCAGATCGTGTCTGGTCCGGTGCTGTGTAAACATTGAGAATACGCGGATACGCTGTGCTGAGCTCTAGCTGGCGTCGTCATTGGACAACGTCACTGTGACATCCACCTTCCTGATTCGCTGGCGTTGGTCATGTGACGCGACTGCTGAAAAACGGCGCGGACTTCCGCCTTGTATCACCTTTCATTAAAGAGTATAAAAGTATGAAAATACTGCAAATACTGATGCAAATACTGCCCATTGTGTAGTTATGATTGTCTTTAGGCTTGCCATCCTTCCACTTGCAAGTGGTAAGTGACTTGCGCACAGCGGCTCAGTCCCGAATCACTGCTCGTGCGCTTCACTCGCGCGCTCTGTGAGCTGCACAGGGCGGAGTGATTTGGAGCGCAGCCGCTGAGGAGGAAGCGATGAGCCGCACTGACACATTTCAACTTACGTGCCGAATTAGTCATGTGATTAGCGTATCCGTGTATTGGCGTTGCTGTGTGCACGCGAATCGTGTATTGGCGTTGCTGTGTGCATGCTAATCGTTTTTAAAAACGTTAATCTGATGATCCGCTGATACGGCCTAATGTAAACCCCACCTAAAGAGCTAAACTGTTTTCAGCTGTGCTAACATGATTGTACAAGGGTTTTCTAATCATCCATTAGTCTTCTGAGGCAATGAGCAAACACATTGTACCATTAGAACACTGGAGTGATAGTTACTGGAAATGGGCCTCTATACACCTATGTAGACATTGCACCAAAAACCAGACATTTGCAGCTAGAATAGTCATTTACCACATTAGCAATGTATAGAGTGTATTTCTGATTAGTTTAAAGTGATCTTCATTGAAAAGAACAGTGCTTTTCTTTCAAAAATAAGGACATTTCAAAGTGACCCCAAACTTTTGAACGGTAGTGTATATCTTAAATTTGAAATCAGATCAATGTGCAGGACATTCTGCGTAATAAGGAAATGTATTTTAAAGTACATTTTTATGTGTATTTATACATATAATTTTCTAGGGGACGGAAATGGCACCGATTCGGTGGAATGGCTCCCATAGAGCTCAGTGGGCGCCACTCGCCTTTTTAATCCAGAGTCCGTAAACAAAGCGCGCCCTCTGCTGGACACTGCGGGAGTACACATAAAAAACGCAAAAGGAGGAGGAGGAGGAGGGAGGAAGAGCCGTATGTTTTCGCAGGCGGAGCTTCTTCCTCCCGTACCGCTGGAATTCGCTGCGTGTGTTTTCTCGGCATATTTTGGAGGAATTAAAAAAAAGAAAAAGAAAAAAAAGGAGAAGCAGCACAGGAGAAGAGGGAAAGCAGAGCGCCTGAGCAGGCAGATGTGAACTGAAGGAACCCGGTCGGTGCCGTTGATCCGCTACGATGTGGCAGCCTGCGACTGAGAGACTGCAGGTAAGCGGATCCGCGTTTATTCTGTATCTATTTCGGCTCCTACACATTCTTCAGTCACTCACAGCTCCAGCTGTTCAACAGACTCTGGAGTAAGGCAGGAACATTTGTACGAGCTGTTCAAGTTACATCAGATCGGCTCCATTTTAGCCTTTAACTCAGCTGGTGATTTAGTCTCCCTGCGGAATAACACTGATTTTCTCTATTTGGGCTCCTCAGGAAGCAGAGCAGGGGGTCCTAAAAGCGACTCTCTCTCTCTCTCTCTCTCTCTCTCTCTCTCTCGGCATAATCAGACTATCCTGCATAGAAGAATGACAGAGTATGCACATTACATCCGTTTTTGACCAGGACAGTATGATATAGAGTAGAAATCGATTTTGTCACTTGTCACTGATGTATTTCGGCCTATTATTAACACCACCTGTTGCTTTTATTAGTATACTGTACAGCAATAAATGTTACCGTGCGAGCGAAATTTCGCTAACAAGAATTAAGTATGACTGAAGTGAACTACGAAAATTATAATTTATCGACTATAAGAAGCAGTACAGGCACATCACAATATTTTTATTTTAGGTCTCTGCACAAGAAGTGCCAGCAAAACAGTATTGCTGCATTTTACTAGATTTCAGTAACAATTTTGTGTAGAGCAGCAGCTACAATTATCGGCAGTCCATAATTATCGACACCTTTTCAGATTTACCAGTAAAAAACAATCTTACAAATGTGAATTTCAGTTACAACAGTTATTATTGGTTAATTAATCAACCAGAAGACCCCCACCCCCCCGCTCTTTGATCTTGTCGTCTGATGACGCAGCTCGTTACCTGAGATGGATTTTTTTTTAGCACGATCAGCAATTTGAGGAAAACCCGGACGTTTTCATCGCAGGTAAGCATGGTGGAAAGATCATGGACATGTTTTTACTGATCAAATTCACCGATATTTCATGATATCCTTGTCGAAACCTACTTTGTTTTTTACGCTTTCATTTGACAGTCGCCATTTTGTATCTAAACGCGCATTTGAGAAGTCTCGTGAGGTGTCGATAATAGTGATCACTTTCACCGGTGTCTACCATTATCGACACCCTGTGAAATTAAGTGACATTTACAACTGTTATGTATCGATCTTTGTGTAACATTGTTGAAGTAGATGAAGTACTTGAAAAAAATAAAAGTGCTGTGATTTATCATCATTTTTTTCTGATTCATAACAGAATGGAATGCTTATAGAGTATTTGGAATCCTGTTGCAATAAATAGAATTAGACCAGAATTAAATTCCTAGCATTTAAAAATTACATGCTTGAAATATTCAGATTTTTCTATTCCATTCAGAATTTTTATTTTTTATTTTTTGCAGTTTGTTGTCAATATCTACCACATATTACAATATAAGTAGACATTTTATATTTTTAGATGTAAAAATAGAAAGTTTTAGTTCAAGGAATGACATGAGACCCTTGACCTGGATTTTCATGTGGTTACAATGTCAATTGCCTGTTGACATTTATTGTTAAACTGCAAAACTAGAAATTAATATAAACAACAATGAATGATTAACAAAATGTGATCTACGAAAATACTCAGAAAGTGGGTAGAAAGTGAAACAAATGCCGCTTTTCCACTACAAACGCGGCTGAGTCGGGCTGAGCCGTGCCGTGCTGAGTCGGGCTGAGCGGGGCTGTTGGAGTTGCATTTCGACTACAACCGCGCTGAACCGTGCTGGCTGGAAGTGGGTGGACACATTGGGTGGAGTTAGCGAAAGTGGGTGGTCAGGTGATGTCGTTAAGCAGCGCAAACAGTGACATCAGTGATCTTTTAAGCGGTAGTCTCACGACCCGAATAGTAAACAATAAACATGGAGGACATGGAGTCGTTAGTGTTGCTGGTCTTGATGCTGTGGCTTGTTGTCACCGACAACGCGGACAAATACTGGCAAGAGCGTATAGATGAGGCGAGGCGCATAAGGCTTCAGAAATTCTCGTAATTCTTCTCCTTCCGGGTTTGCGGTGTTTACAGATCCCAGCGCGCTCGCGGGGCGTGTATGGGCATGTGAGGACACTCCTCCTCACCAATCAGTGCACAGGGGAGTGTCTGCTCACGCCCCCAGCCTCACTCGGCACGGTTTGGCTCGCTTCAGCCCCACTCCAAAACGGTGCGAGTTTTAGGGGCTAAGCAGGGCTGAAGCGAGCTGAGTCGTACTGGTTTTTGGTAGTCAAAACGCGAGCCGTGTCGGGCTGAAGTGAGCTGAAGCGAGCTGAAAAAGGGTAGTGGAAAAGGGCCATAAAAGATTTTCTGACACAGGTTAAACATTATCAGTTCATTTGTTTACAAACATTAGAATTCCTTCCTTATTTACGTAAGCACCTACATCGATATATTTATATAAAAGATATTTTGTATTAAAAATAAGTCTATGGAAAACAAATTTTAAATAAAAAATATGTTTGGTTAACTTAATGCCACATACCAATTATTATTATTATTTTTAATAAATAACCATCTGGGTGTCAATAATTGTGGAACGGTGTCATGTGATCTGATACGCTAAGTAATTGGGAATCAGCTCATTTTTTTTCCAGTGGAAGTTTGAGTAATTATTCATGCACAATTTACGTATTGAATGGCTTTTCTACTTTTGCAATGGCCAAAAGATCGTTAAGGTGTTGATAATTGTAGCTGCCACTCTATTATCTACAGAACGTAAACATCATCTTCTCTTGGTAAGCTATATGCTTTAACATTCAGTAAGTTACTTGTTACTATATTGATCTGTTATAAATATAGCAACAATGCTCAATATACCTCAAAATGTGTTTTGTGATGTATTTTGTCATAACATCAGTAGCATGGAAAGAATAAAACTCCTGGACAATAAAACCTGGTCAGTGATTAGGTTTGCAAGAACCTCATCAATGACAAGGTGAAGTTTTTTTTTTATTCCTCTTATACCACAGCAGTTTGCTTATGGTTACAATTATTTATTTATTCATGAATGACACAACAGTCTAATAACAGGTTTTAATATAAATATGGAGGTGATTATAGGAAATTGTGTGGTGCTTGGTCAAGAGATTCAGATCATTTCTCGATAATCACCTCTAGTTACTTGGCAAAATGGTGGCCAAGTGCTTCGTCACCGTAAGTGAGGAAGAATTAGAAATTATGAAAGAAAATGCTGTTCCTAAAAGCACTATAGATTCTATAAAGTTTGCTCTAAAACTATTCAAAGGTAAGGTGGAATTGTGACTCGGTGTAGATACGTGACACAGGTCTGCGCACATTACACTTGCATGCCACTTTTGAAGATTGAAATAAAGTATTATTTTTTAATCCTTTTTTTTTTTAATAAATCACCGGTGTATTTATCCTAAAACAATTATCCACCTCAGGCTCAGTGAATATAGGCAAATAATATCCTCAACTTCATCTCAGTTATTATTCACCAATATTCACCTCGCCTTTGGTGAATAATTGTTAAATAGTTAATGTTTTGGCAGCATTGTAGTGCAGTAATTAGTGCTGTCACCTCACAGCAAGAAAGTTCTGGGTTTGAACCTGCTGATCAACCGGGGACTTTTCTGTGACCCCTTTTCGACCAACAGGGAATGGGATCTGTTCTTGTTTATGCACCAAATTTTTAACCGTTCAGGGGTGGGTTTCCCAAAAGCATCGTAGCACAAAGATCATAGAGTTAGCATCACGATGAACACTCTCCCTCCTAGTTAAGATGCTCTTTGCATTAAAAGGCTTTTGGGAAACCCACCCCAGAGCATTTTAACCAAAAAGAAATTGGTTTGGAACCTGAAAAGTTGGTTCCTAGCTGGAACTGAAGTATAGCTGGTTTTCCCAGCACAAACTGTGACATCAGTGGGCATGCCATTAGTTTGGAGAGCAGGCAGAACACAGCAATGGAGAATGCAATGGAAAAGGGTACATTTTCAGAAAAAAATGGACCGAAAACAAATATCTGCAATAACAGAACAAAAGCTCGCAGGTAATCAGTGCATACTGCCATCTTGTTACTACCGTTTACTCCCCTTATGACTTGTGCAGCACCCTCTGTTCATGACGCATCCTTGATTACAACAGTTCTGCTCAAAACTGGTGAAAACATGGGCCGGTTCGCCAGCTGGCACCAAGGTTCAAAGATTCATGAACAGAACCAGTTCAAAACCCATGCCCTGTTGGTCAAAAAGGGGTATGTGTGAATCCTCCAGGTTCCTCTGACAGTAAAAAGATATGCAGATTGCCCATAGATGTGAGTGTGAGTGTGAATGGCAGTCTGTCTCTGTGTTAGCCCCATGTCAACTGGGATCGGCTTCCATTCCCTGTGATCCTCATTGGATAAGCAGTATAGATAATAGATGGAGTTAATGTTTTTGAATGTCCACATTAAAAAAAACAACAACACTTATTATTAAGCTTAGATTATGTGAAGAATCTGACATGCAAGTCCCTGTGAATGAAAGGTTACTATACAAATGTTAACATGTTGGAAGGAGCACATTAATATATGTGGTATAAATTGTCATCCAGTTCAAGTACAAATGCATAAATACCTTATTCCAAGCACTACTGCTAGCTACCTAATATAAGAATGTCGCACAGATTTGCTGTTTTCAGTAAAAGACTCATATTAGCACAAAATGTTGAATAACTGATGGCACAATTTGTTAAATAAATAAATAAATAGTGGTACAAAAGGTTTGAAACTCAGGACACATTTAATATGATACGGTCATAGTTTTAACACATTTCACTGTTCAACCAAATTAATAAGCGTTTCCTGTAAGCTTGTGTATCATTGACTATTAGGCTACTGTTTTCATAAATTGCTTTAAATAAGCTAGTTAACGCATTTTTGTGTGCTGTAGTGTTACAATTTCCCTTCACTGGAATGAAACATATTCCAGCGTGGCAATGCCCCTGTGCACAAAGTGAGGTCCATGAAGACATGGTTTGCCAAAGTTGGAGTGGAAGAACTTGACTGACTTGCACAAAGCCCTTACCTCAGCCCCACTGAACACCTTCAGGATGAATTGGAACACTGACTGTTCCCAGTGTCTCCTTGCTCGATATCAGTGCCTGACCTCACTAAAGCTCTTGTGGATGAATGGACAAATCCCCACAGCCATGCTCCTAAATCTAGTGGAAAGTCTTCCCAAAAGAGTGGAGGTTATTATAACAGCAAAGGGGGACTACATCTGGAATGGGATGTTCAGAAAGCACATATGGGTGTGATGGTCAGCTGATCACAAACTTTTTGCCATATAGTGTAGCAATAGACAGGCAACAGTCAGTAATGTTATTCCTAAAGTGACCCATATGCTAGGTGTACCTGATACCTAGTAATATGATACCTATGTACATTATAGATGTACATAGTTCCAAACCACAAGTTTTTTTTTAACATTTCTCAAAAAGAGTTCTAATAAATACTCTTTTATCAAACACCAATATTTGGGACACAGTACAGTTGTGCTCCACAGCAGACGTGGTTTATCTCTGTTCATTATGAGATTTGGTCTTAAATTATTTACCATTATTTTTATTAGTATTGGAGTATTATTGATTGTGCATTAGTCGTATTAGATCAGGAAGTTCTCCACATGGTGCTGAACATCAAGAGTTGGAATCTCCTGATCTACCGCACATCTGTTTACAGGCTGTGTGTGTGTGTGTGTGTGTGTGTGTGTGTGTGTGTGTGTGTGTGTGTGTTTCCGTTTTACACATTCCTCAGTGAGGCTTTTGCTAAATCTTTTATTTTTACATTGTGCATTTTCCCAATCTAACAGTAATTTTTCTTGCACAGAGAATCATAGCGGTCACCTAGGAATTCACTTTATTCTTAAAATCAATTGTAGTTGACTGATGAGACTGGTACGGTATGAGAATGACATGGAATTTGGAAAATTGTGATTAAAAAGTTTGGTGACTGTGGTCACATGTGAGATCTGTTTTGCCCTGAGAGAGAACGGGCTTTCGTGTTACTTTGTCCCTTTATGAGTAAAATGGTGGTGAATGAGTGGTATTTCCATGTGCTGCTCCTTTAATGCACTCCAGATGTTCAGAGTGTACTTACACAATCACCCCCCAACACACACACGCACGCAGCAAAGCCTCAACAGGACTGAATCACGTAGTAAGTGATCCGAGCGTTATCATTCTCAGTTGTGCAGCAAAAGAATGGTAGGATTAAATGGTTTACACACCATGACCATGTCATTAATTCATTTTACGGATGTGTGTGTGTGTGTGTGTGTGTGTGTGTGTGTGTGTGTGTGTGTGTGAGAGAGAGAGCACAAAGTTCTGTGGTATGTCAACCCAACATCATGTGCTATAATAATCATTGTTATTACATATTATGAGTTAATTTATCTTAGTGTGTAGACAAAACACATTTACATCTGTGTGTGCAGAATGAGAGGGCGAGAGAGAGAGAGAGAGAGAGAGAGAGAGAGAGATTTCTTTGGCCATGAGCTGAAACACATTTTACTGTTTTATGCTTGGTATGCAGAGGAATGTGTGTCCAGGCTGAGTGGTTTAAATTACCACTTGAATGTTAGTTAAAGTGTGAAACTTCTCATGTAAACAGGTGGTGTGTGTGTGTGTGTGTGTGTGTGTGTGTGTGTGTGTGTGTGTGTGTAAAATTAGATAACTACTGCTAATTCCACATACTGTACTGCTTATTACTTTTCCCTGATTCTGTGATGAGCCCAACTCAAAGTGCGTAACAAACTACAAACTCCCCCCCCTTCTAAAAATGTATATTATTTTTAAATATCAGAAGCTTCCTACTGAACCCCACAGCATGTTGATGAAATTTCAACTGATGGCTGACAGTCTCAGAACGGGTGTTACAACAATTGAGCAGTCAGCAGCTTGGCTTAGCACACACCCAATGGAACTACACACTATGGATTTACACACTTTTGAATTTGAAATGTAACCCACTTTTTGTAATCTGTAATTTGTCATCTGTCATTCATTTATTTTTTTCTTTACCTCCTTCCACAATTCACCCCTTCTCGACTTTTGAGAGTTTGTTCTTGTTGCTGTTGAAAATAACTACATCAGTACCAGAAAATAATAGACTGTTATTATGAGCCTTATTGTTTGAATTTTTTTTTCTTTTTTTTTTTAGTCATTGTGATACTTTGGGACAAAACACATCTGTCTAATTTGGCTTTTGTCCCTTCAGTCTGTCACTTTGAATCTACTATTACATTAAAAAACAACAAGAACATTTGTCTTTGTATGACCTGGCATTTCCTGTTTGCTCTCATTGAATAAAATAGTGTGCGTGTTTCGGTGAAATGAGCAGGGATTTTTGATTTACTGAGTGGGGAATTTTATTGGTCAGCTAATGTGTTTGTGTGTGTGTGCATGAGTGAGTGAGTGACAGAGAAAGAGATGCTTTTCTGTATGTGATGCTGACCCATATTATATTATTGACTATGCAACAGGATGAGTTAGAGCTGGGTGATATGGTCATATTATCATAGCATGCCATATTATGGGTGGCATTAAGGTATATGACAGAATCCTGCACTGTTATTTAAATGCATCACTGAAGGACAGCAGCCATTGAGTTTACCAAAGTTTCATTCATTCATTCATTCATTCATTATCTCTAGCCGCTTTATCCTTCTACAGGGTCGCAGGCAAGCTGGAGCCTATCCCAGCTGACTACGGGCGAAAGGCGGGGTACACCCTGGACAAGTCGCCAGGTCATCACAGGGCTGACACATAGACACAGACAACCATTCACACTCACATTCACACCTACGGTCAATTTAGAGTCACCAGTTAACCTAACCTGCATGTCTTTGGACTGTGGGGGAAACCGGAGCACCCGGAGGAAACCCACGCGGACACGGGGAGAACATGCAAACTCCGCACAGAAAGGCCCTTGCCGGCCCCGGGGCTCGAACCCAGGACCTTCTTGCTGTGAGGCGACAGCGCTAACCACTACACCACCGTGCCGCCTACCAAAGTTTGTTGAATAAAATCAAATTGAATATTGAGTAAAAGTACTAAATGAGAACATTTTGAAACAAGACACTACATACAGTCCTATATGGAGATTGGAGTGTAAAGTACATTTACTGTAAATAGGTGGGGATATTATAAGGAGATGCTATCAACTAGGACAGCAACTCTATCACTGGCAGGCACACACACACACACACACACACACACACAGATTTTTTTTTCTCATACACAATTTTTTTTTCTCTGCATGCACACTTGCTTTTTTGTCCTTTACAGGGTTACCTTGACAACCACTGCTGCCTTGCCACAGCCCGTTGCCATGGCAGTGATGAACAGCAGTGTTTTTCGGCAATGTTCACTCTTGTTCTGTGCACTCTCTTACAGTTGTATTATGAGTTGTCCATGATGATGTTGTATATTTTATCATGTCTCATTTATTCTTTGTAAATCTTCCTTCTATTACCACAATGACTCATTTATGATGTCGTTGCTACAGCAACCACTGGACTGAACTGTATGTATGTCTGTGCGCACGTGAGTGAGTTATGAGTCAGATGGGAAGGTTGGCAGCTTTTTTTATTTTTTTTTGCTGCTCCTGCATCACAGTTTCTGTGTATTTGCTGTCACACTATACAATATATGATACAGCAAAATATTTAACATGCCTAGGAGTAATATTGTGCACTTGCCACGGCTTTCCATCTAGAAGAACGTTGTGTAGGTGTGTGATATTTTTGGGCACCATTTTGATCCTGTAGACATTTTAGGCTGTAGCTCTTTAAGCATTCAGGACTGTAGGGTATCAGGGCTCTGGATTATAAGGCTTCAGCAACTTTACATTTTAAGGCTTTATGAATATTGGTCTGCAGTTCTCTGATGCTTTAGGGCTTTAATGTTTTAAGGTTTTAGGAGAGTAGTAGAGCTTTAATCTATGGCTTTAGGGCTATAGGCCTTTAGGACTGTTAACTTTCGGGCATCAGGGTCTTATGGCTGTATTGCTCTAGGGCTGTAGAATATTATCATTTAGAATATATGGCTTTAAGGACTTTTGACAATTAGACCTTTAGTACTGTACAGCTTGTGGGCTTTTAGGCTCTAGAGTTTTATGTATATAGTGCTATAGGGCTTTGAGGTCTGTTGACTATAACACACTCAGGCTTTATGATTTGTGCTTTATGGCTGTAGTGCCTGAAGGCTTAAAGGCCGCATAATTTAAAAGCTTTAAGTTTGTAGGAATGGAGAGCATGTAGTTTCTTAAGGTTTTAGATGCTTAAGGCTGTAGTACTTAAGCTTTAAAATTTTAAGGATTTAGAGTTTGAAGGCTTTAGTGCTTTGAGGATTTCGGGCTTTAAAATGCATATCCTGGACCAATTTCGTTTTTTTTTAATATGAAAGTATGTCCCTTTACACACTCATCCAGAAGGGTAATTTTGCACAAGGCCATCTGTCTACAGCAGAAAAAAAAATAAAATAACAAAAGACTCTGGAAAAATCCCAAGGGAGTCTGGAGCCAGATTTGTGACGTCACCTGCGGAACCGCCAGCAGGCTGCGAGAGCTTGCACGGTTTCAGTGCACAGCCTGTGTAAACCAAGTTTAGCAGCTAGTGATTTTGCATTGAAATATGGAATTGTCACCTGAGCGCAATGTTACTTCACCTTTGGATGAAGAATATAATGAGATGTCAGAATTATTTCTTACCCTGGCAACAGTCAACTTGTGAATTGCCTCTTTTCTTGGTCTTTTTCTCGGCTCTGCTTGGTCCTCGGCTTCAGATGTGGCACTTCGCCTTCTGTCAGGGGAGATGAACATGGCTGGCTCCTTTGGTGATGCTGACACAGATGGAGACGGTGTTGCTTTGGGCATTCTGACAGATGGAACTGTGTCTTTTTTCAGATCAAGTTGCCTCACGAAGCCCATTTCCCACTGCAAATAGTTCTCAAAGTCGTCGGGCCTTGTGAAGTGAGCACCGCAAATAATGCTGTAGCATGTAGCCAATTTTTCCGGGTGCCTCGCATGAAGCACTCCCATTTCTCTCTCATTGTCCGGTCTTTTGGAAAACAATGAGTATTAATCCCATCAAGATTGGTGGTGTTACACCCTCTTACGATACATCTGTTAACCATTTTAATAATTACGTGATAACGTTGAAGAAATTTGCAGAAAACCACCTGGTCGTTTTCTCATAAACAAACCAGTGATAACGTAGGATTCAGAAGGAGGCGAAAATCAATGTTTGCCAGGAAATCCAAATGGCAAGTTTTTTCAGAGGCGGACGAATTCGCCTCAAATGGCTTGATTTCAACTGAATTTTTCTGGTATTGCGCAAGGTAAAAAAAATTGCACAAAATGCAAAATGTGACAGATATTTGACCAAAGTTGAATATAAAATAGGAGACTTACATTGATCTTGCTCCTGAATTTACCCGATATGCACTTTAAGGCTTGAGAGCAGGATTCTCCAATAGACAAGCTATGCATGTACGTTAATGGTTACCTAAAACCCCACAAACAAACAAACAAAAAAAAAACCTGAACTGTAATAAATGTTTCATTTTATTAGACCACATCAATGCTCACCCAGATAGCAAAAGGGCGTTGATTCGACGGGGAATCATCGGCATGTTCTTCGACCATACGCCGTCAAATCATCGTGGATCACCGGCGTTGATTCAACACCGCTTTGCTCATACGAGTTTGCGTTGAAACGACGTTGAAAAGTGGATGGTGGCCGACAGAGAATAGACCCCCTTTCACCCTTTATTCAACTACGGATTTCGGTCGATTTATAGTTTAATTTTCGGCGATGATTCATCCAACTTTACTTCCTGTTTTATGTACAACAGGAAGGCTACAAATTAAGCAAAACAGGCTAAATTAAACTAGTTAACAATAAAGTATCGGGGCTCTTGCCTAGGATGAACACACACATGCATACTTTAACCATGAAAGTGAAACTTAATTTATATCAATGTGCGTAGGCTACGTCCTGTTTTATGTACAACAGGATATAAAAATGCATGCAACAATGCACCTCTCCTAATGTTTGTCAAGCTATCTAATGAGGCATAACTTTTAACATTTATAAGGAACAGAACACACTTGAACAAGTTCTTAGAAACATTTTATGATTTATTTATAATTTATAATTGTGGCCTATTCCTCCTGCGGCGCAGACACCTGTACATGGAAACAGAAAAACATAACCAAAATTAATTTGATGCAGCATTGATAAAGAAAGTCAGCAGTAGGCTATGGGTTGGTAGCGTTGGTAGCCTGGATAATCTTTAAAGTTCATGGCCGCGAGGCGCGACCCATGGCTACACAAAAGAACAGGTCAGCTCAAAACGACATGCGACCTAGGCCTACATGCTCGATTTAAACGCTAAGTTTTCACACCAACGCTAAGTTTTCACTCCAACAAGACAACTACTTTGACTCGTTTTTCGATTGAATAATGCATCTGCATTGTTGTTGTTTCAAATGGATACTAGTTGAGGGAAATTTCTCCAACGCGTGATATGACTGAAGTTCATCATAACTTCTTAAACTGCTTGAAATTGTATTCGAAATTCCCTTTATTAATAGTGACTGAATAATGGTACGTACCAGATGTCCAGGAATGAATAAAAATGTAGCGTGGTCCAGTGTTTTTCTCAATGTTGTTTCAATGGTCCAAGCGTAACAGCAGGCCGATCCACAAGAGAGTCGCGATCCAACCGAGTGGTGTGGGAGTTTCACGTGCACCCAGGTATATAACGGAAATGACGTCATCCAGTAAACAGCAGTGGTAATCGCACTGCATTATGGGACAGCGTGGGACATCCAATGACATATCACTACGTATACATACTGGCCCTTTTTTATATCATGCCTTGAAATGAAAGTCAATACAACAGAGATGAGAGACACCGGGTATGAAAGTAACACCAGGATAAGTTGTAACACCACCATTCCCACCAGTTAGGTATAAGATGCAGGTTTTGTAACACTTTCAATATTCTTAGAATTAATTTATTATCATCTTGGAAATGTTAAGTTATTTGCAAAAAAACTTTCAAAGATAGAAGGTCAAATCCATTGCTGAGTTAAGAAAGTAAACTGGTTTTTGTTCTTTTTTTTATCATTTACTTATCATTATCACTTATATCATTTACTCGTATCTATGTGTAAGCAGGATAAGACAAACAGTGGCAATTTATATTCTGAACAATTAGTTGCTCATCCTACCAATGTTGAAAACTGGCCGGCAAAAGTGACGATGGTTCAACATCGTATATTCGACCTTCTCTGATGGTCGGCAGATCAACCTTTACCCACAGTGATTCAACAGTGATAAATCGACCTTCTCCGACGGCGGAGAAATCGACGTTTCACGGCGCCGTTTCAGCGTTGATTTTCTGACTTACGACGGAAACCGACCATTCTGACCAAGAATCGGCGCCGTTTCAACGTCCCTCTGCTATCTGGGCAGCCAGTTTGTTTACTATGTTCTCAAACTAGTAAGTAGTTGTAGCTGCTTACAATCATTCTGTAACCATCATCCGTAAAATCTTGACAAGAAGTGTAATGGTAGCAGTTTTGCTTAGGTTCAGGGAACATTCATGGATGCTGCGTTGATAAAGTTGTGTGCAATTGATATGATGCAAGAAGGTTTAAGTCAAAGAAAAAAACAAAGAAAACTGTCATAATTTTCTCAAGGTAAATACCATTTCTAGACAATGCTGCAGTGAAAAGAGTAGAAGTTTTGATGGACTGCCCGTCTATTCTCTAACATAAGGAAAGTTAACTTTCAGCCTTTCAGTTCAGAT
Organism: Neoarius graeffei; assembly: GCF_027579695.1. Classification (NCBI taxonomy): domain Eukaryota; kingdom Metazoa; phylum Chordata; class Actinopteri; order Siluriformes; family Ariidae; genus Neoarius; species Neoarius graeffei. Next base: position 30,309,996 of record NC_083574.1, read on the forward strand.
ATTCTTAGGCCCTGTCCACACGGCAATGGATTCAGGTGAATCTGATAAAATGGTTTATCGTTTCGGCCTGGCGTCCACATGGCACCAGCATTTTGGGTGCCCCAAAACGAAATCTTTTGAGAACGGGTTCCAGAGTGAAAAAATCTGGCAATGGAGCCGTTGCGAAGTTGTCTGGATGAGTAGAACAGATTTGTTTACGATGACGTCACAACCACATGTGCTTCACGCCGGGTAGAAGTGTAACGAACTCGATGCTAGTTGTCAACAAATCCTATAACTTGGTTCATGAAACGCGCTTACAAAATATTTTCACTGTGAATATTTATTGTGTAATGGTGCAAAGTGAGAGAGAGAGAGAGAGAGAGAGAGAGAGTGAGAGAATAGCCCTTAGGGCAGAGTCAATCCCGCCAGCAAAAATAGTGAAAAAAAGGAGCGATCTCACCTCTTCAGATGTTTATTCCGGACCATTAAAGAATTCTGGAGGATATCAGAATGTTGGCGTACCGGCTTCCATCTACCCCCGTTCATTCCTCTTTCTGCGTCTCCATTCAAAAAACGAGCACGTGATTTAAAGGGACTATATCCATAGGATAGGGAGTGAGAAAGTGTGTGCGTGTGACAGTGACAGGGATAGTCACTGTGCGCATGCGCAGTTATGCGCATGCGTCTACTTCTATTGTTCTGGTGTCTCCGATGGGACCGTCTTACAGCGCACGTAGTGGTGTGGCATGTGTATTGCATCGTTTTCAGCAAGCGTTGCGTTGCCATATGAACCTGATATTTTACTGATCTGTTGCCCATGTGGACGCGATATTAAAAAAAAAATCTCGTTGCCGTTGTCGTGTGGACGTAGCCTTAAACAAAATGGCATGGACATGGGTGAAATCCATGGCTGAACAACCCAAGGGTCTGTGTGGCGTGTACAAGGTGTGGGTGGAGCACAGAAGACGGCAGGACAGAGATCAGGATGACAACTGGGTTTTATTGCCAAACTTTTCAGTCTAACACACAGAATTCAGTCTAAGAGGCTGACGCGCACACACAGACTGTCGTCTCCTCTGGATCATCACTCCCCTCTGCTCTCACTTTCCCTCCTTAAATAGGGCGCGGTTTACTGGGGAGAACACACAAAACATAGGTTAATCACACTCAGGTGAAGCGATTCTGCCACTTACCTTCCCTGACTCCGCCCTCCTGTCACAGACCGGTGCTTGACCACGCCCCTGCTGCCACATACCCCCACCGCCCGACTCAGGCCGGGCGCCCGTCCGGCCCGCAGCCGACTCCCCCACCCCTTGACGGGAGAGGAAGTCCGCCACGACCATCTGCGCCCCCGGCCTGTGGACCACCTTGAAGTTGAAAGGTTGGAGCGCTAGATACCAACGGGTGATCCGCGCGTTGGCATCCTTCATGCGGTGGAGCCACTGGAGGGGCGCGTGGTCCGAACAGAGGGTGAAAGAGCGCCCCAGCAGGTAGTAACGGAGGGCGAGGACCGCCCACTTGATCGCCAGACACTCTTTCTCGATGGTGCTGTAGCGCCCCTCGCGCACCGACAGCTTTCGGCTGATGTATAGTACTGGGCGATCCTCTCCCCCCACCCGCTGGGACAAAACGGCCCCCAGCCCTCTGTCCGACGCATCCGTCTGTAACAAAAAAGGGAGAGAGAAGTCAGGGGAGTGCAAAAGTGGCCCCCCACACAGTGCAGCCTTTACCTCAGAGAAAGCCCGCTGGCACTGCTCCATCCACTGGACCAGATCTGGCGCCCCCTTTTTAGTGAGGTCAGTCAGCGGGCTGGTGACGTCCGAATAATTAGGTATAAACCTACGATAATAGCCAGCCAGCCCCAGGAACTGTCTCACCCCCTTTTTGGTCTTGGGCCTCGGGCAGGCCGCAATCGCTGCTGTCTTGTTAATTTGGGGACGCACCTGCCCGTTACCCAAGTGGAAGCCCAGATACCGTACTTCCACCCGCCCAATCGCACACTTCTTCGGGTTGGCAGTGAGCCCCGCCCGCCTCAGCGACCTAAGGACGGCCCTCAGGTGTTGCAGGTGCCGCTGCCAGTCATTACTATAAATGATGATATCATCCAAGTAAGCGGCCGCATAGGTGGCGTGGGGCCGGAGGACCCTGTCCATCAGCCGCTGAAACGTAGCGGGCGCCCCAGACAGCCCAAACGGAAGTGTGACGAACTGGTGTAATCCGAACGGTGTGGAAAAGGCCGTTTTTTCCCGGGATAATGGAGTCAAGGGGATCTGCCAATATCCCTTCGTCAAATCCAGTGTCGAGTAAAAGCGAGCCGTGCCTAGTCGATCGAGCAGCTCATCAATACGAGGCATTGGGTACGCGTCGAATTTAGACACCGCATTGACTTTTCTATAGTCCACACAGAACCGGACCGAGCCGTCGGCCTTGGGAACCAAGACCACCGGGCTGCTCCAGTCACTGTGGGACTCCTCGACGATGCCCATTTCGAGCATGGCCTGAAGTTCTTCCCGAACCACCTTTTTTTTGTGTTCGGGTAGTCTATAAGGACGGCTACGCACTACCACCCCCGGGGGCGTCTCTATGTGGTGTTCTATGAGGTTAGTGCGACCGGGCAGGGGCGAGAACACATCCGAAAACTCGGCCTGCAACTGGGCGACCTCCGTGAGTTGGGTCGGGGAGAGGTGGTCTCCACAGGGAACCGGAGAGGTGCGAGATGCCAATGACCCTTTTTGAACCTCCGGCCCCAGCTCCGCCTTCTCCGGAACTACCGACACCAACGCCACGGGGACCTCCTCGTTCCAGAGCTTCAGCAGATTGAGGTGGTAGATCTGTAGCGCCCCCTCCCTGTCCGTTCGCCTAACCTCATAGTCGACGTCCCCGACTCGCCGTGTGACCTCAAAGGGCCCTTGCCACTTGGCGATTAATTTGGAGCTCGACGTGGGCAACAGGACGAGTACCTTATCTCCCGGAGTGAACTCTCTAAGGCGCGTGCCCTTGTTGTACAGGCGGGTTTGGCGTTCCTGGGCCTGCCGCAAATTCTCCTGAGTTAAGTGGGTGAGTGTGTGGAGTTTTGCGCGCAGATCCATAACATATTGAATTTCATTTTTGCTTTGCAAAGGTCCCTCCTCCCAATTTTCCCACAGTACATCTAAGATGCCGCGCGGCTTACGCCCATACAATAATTCAAACGGGGAGAACCCCGTGGAGGCTTGGGGGACCTCTCGCACTGCAAACAACAAGGGTTCGAGCCACTTATCCCAGTTACGTGCGTCCTCACTTACGAATTTTTTGATAATATTCTTGAGGGTGCGGTTGAACCGTTCGACTAAACCGTCCGTCTGTGGGTGATACACGCTGGTGCGGATCGGCTTAATACCCAGTAGCCCATACAGTTCGGCCAGTGTTCGTGACATAAACGAGGTGCCTTGGTCCGTCAGAATCTCTTTCGGGATTCCGACCCGGGAGATGACGTGGAAGAGGGCCTCTGCAATACTACGTGCTGAGATATTGCGAAGAGGCACCGCTTCCGGGTATCGCGTTGCATAGTCCACCAGAACCAATATAAAGCGGTACCCTCGTGTCGACCGATCTAATGGCCCGACGAGATCCATCCCAATTCTTTCAAACGGGGTCTCGATTAATGGTAGGGGGCGCAAGGGCGCTTTTGGAATGGCCGCTGGATTTACTAACTGGCATTCGCGGCACGCCGCACACCACTTACGGACGTCACCGCGAATCCCCGGCCAATAGAATCGGGCCATTATCTGGGCGAGTGTTTTATCCTGCCCGAGGTGTCCTGCCATGGGATTAAAGTGGGCCGCCTGGAATACCAATTCCCGGCGGCTCTTTGGAATTAACAACTGGGTGACATGCTCCTTCGTCTGAGTGTCCTGCGTCACTCGGTATAACCTATCCTTTAAAATGGAAAAATAGGGGAAGGTCGGGGTGGCATTCGGCTGGAGCGTTTGACCATCGATTACTCTCACTTGGTCAAACGCGTGTCGCAGAGTTTCGTCTCTGGATTGTTCCAGTGGGAAATCCGCGAGGGATTCCCCAATAGAAAGAGGAGGGGCCGGGGGCTCCTCACTCTGTCACGGAGATGACGTAGACGGCTCTGCGACCGCAGCTCCAGCCAAAATGACACCGGGCCCCCCCCCCCGTTAACGGGCAGGACCCACTCTTTACTAGGTGTGCCATCAACCCCCGAAATCCCGGCCAATCAGTCCCCAAGATCAAAGAGTGGGTAAGGCGAGGATTAACCGCCGCCTTCACTATAGATTTTTCCCCTCTGAAATATATGTGGACCGACACCAATGGGTAGCAGTGAACATCCCCGTGCACACACAACACCTTCACCCCTTGTGCTCCCCCCAGTGCCTCGTCTTGCACCAGGCTTTGGCGGATCGAGGTCTGGTTGCACCCTGAATCCACCAACGCCTGATATGTCGCCCCTTGTACACTTACCGGTATGCGATACGCTCCGGCCTGATCGAGGGCAGCCTCTGGCGCGTCGGGGATCCGCACCACCGCCCCCACCTCCATCGCGGCACACTGTTGCTGCAGGTGGCCCGGTTCCCCGCAGCGCCAGCAAACTGGCCCGGGCCTCCCCTCTGCAGCTGTGGATTGAGGGTCACTCACCTGAGGGGGGGGAGAGACAGACGCAGAAGGGAGAAACGGGAGGGCACCACGGGTGCGGCGGGCCGGCTGGGGTGGAGCCGGCCCCCGCCTCCGAGGTGGGGGAATGGGGCGAGGACGGGACACAGGAGGAGGGGAGAGAGAGAGAGAAGAGGGAGAGAGAGAAGAGGAGAGAGAAGATGACGTCCTCCGTTGTCCTGCCGCCGGGACAGCCGCCAGATGATCCTCCGCCAGTCCTACGGCCTGATCCAGCGACGCTGGGCGGTGGCACTGGACCCACTCCGCGGTTCCGGCGGGTAGGCGGGCGATGAACTGTTCCAGCGCCACCTGGTCGATGATCCCCTCGGCGTCACGATCTTCGGCCCTCAGCCACCGCCAGCAGGCGTCCCGGAGCTGCTGGCCGAACGCGAACGGGCTGCCGACTTCCTCCATTCGTAGCGCGCGGAATCGCTGGCGCTGCTGCTCCGGCGTGCGCCCCACGCGCTGGAGGACAGCCCGGCGAAGGTCGGCGTAGGCCAGCCGGTGGTCGGCGGGGAGCTGTAGTGCGGCTAACTGCGCCTCTCCCGTCAGGAGGGGGAGGAGGCGCGCCGCGCGCTGCTCCATCGGCCACCCCGAGGCTTCGGCGACCTGTTCGAATAACGCGATGAACGCCTCGGGGTCGTCCTGCGGGCCCATCTTAGTCAAGGTGATGGGAGATGGGCCCGCGGCCGGGGCGCTGGTGGATCCCGCCGATGCAAGGAGGCGCCGGAACGCCTCTCGGTCTTCCTGTTGAGCCAGCACCAGGGCTTCGAAGCGGTGCTCCTGCTCCTTCCGGAGCGTGACGAGCGCCTGGTGCTGGCTCTGCTGAGCCGTGGCGAGGGCGTGGACCAAGTCCGCGAACGGGGAGGATTCCATGGGGCTGCAGGACAGGTGCTCCACCTTTCCCGGGTTTCAGCACCACTGTGGCGTGTACAAGGTGTGGGTGGAGCACAGAAGACGGCAGGACAGAGATCAGGATGACAACTGGGTTTTATTGCCAAACTTTTCAGTCTAACACACAGAATTCAGTCTAAGAGGCTGACGCGCACACACAGACTGTCGTCTCCTCTGGATCATCACTCCCCTCTGCTCTCACTTTCCCTCCTTAAATAGGGCGCGGTTTACTGGGGAGAACACACACAAAACATAGGTTAATCACACTCAGGTGAAGCGATTCTGCCACTTACCTTCCCTGACTCCGCCCTCCTGTCACAGACCGGCGCTTGACCACGCCCCCGCTGCCACAGTCTGATAAACAGGCTAAGTGTTCTTAACGAGGTGCTAACAACAATTCACTTCATCATTTACAAGTCATTGTTCCAGACTGTATAGGAAAATGAAGGACCCTCATGTATACAGTAATGAAACTTGTAATCTTCATTTGTGGGAGTTCCAGGTTGCAGCATTGCATCTTCAGAGCTCTGCTGAATAAAATGTCAGCAGAACATCACAACTCAATTCAATTCAAATTTTATTTTCTCTATTGAGCAAGGCAGACGCTAGAGGCAAGGAAAAACTGAGGTGATATGATGAAGAAACCCTGAGAGGAACAGGCTCAAACAGGAAAATCATTTTCATTTAGGTGGCATTGAATAGCGGGATTATAAATTATTGAGTACAACAGTACTAAGAGTGTTGAAAGGAGCATATTGTTACTAGTAGCCCTATGATGAGCATAGGACAGACTTTATGATTACAGCAGCAGTTCTTGGGTACAGGACTGCAGTGTTCAGGTGGGATTAGCCACTGAAACAAGGGGCTCTTTTGTTCCATAACAGTGTGCATATGTGCAATATTTATGTGACAACACACCTCATTGAAATCAGCTTAATTTGCAATTACAAGGCAGAACCATACTGTTGTAGATGAGGTACTTAAAGCTTTCCACTTAAAGTTGTCTTGTTTGAATGAGACTAAACTGCACTTTTCAAAGCTGTTCCAACAATGTGAGTAGAAGAAAATGCAAGATTCCACATGTGCATTCATGGAGGGGCTGATAGAGAATTTCAAGGAGCGAATTGAACACTTCATCCTTTTGTGATATCCTCTTATTTCTACAACAACCATTCTACATTTCTGCAGTTGGCCATTGGCTGAGGCCAAAAAGTTACTTCGAACTCTGCACCAGTCATCTCTTTACCTGGAGATCTCGGGAATATCAAAATCAGATTTGTGCAAAAAGCAACACGAAAAATGCGAGTGACTTGTACACCATGGGTCAGACATGCGAGAATGATCATAATACTGATTCTCACAATATTTCTCTTGACCTAGGTCTGAAACAGTTACCATTTTCAAGGTAAACCATGGTAAAATTCTTGAAGGTTAGTATTACCATTTCAAAATTTAATTATCATTAAAACCACGCTCTGAAAAGCTCATGTTAAATACTGTCCAGCATCAATCAAAGTTAGCAGCACTCTCCCAATATCACTACGCAAATGCTGCATGCAAGACGTCAGTCATTTTTGTACAACATTTTATTCGCCATTCTCTAAACTTGCACATGCATGTCATCTGCAAGCAGAAAAAACATCTTGGCACCTGTTATGTGTTCTTGACTCTGGTCATTGGTCAGCTCCAGTCAACACTACACTTTAAAAAAATCATGGTGCCTGGAGTCCGACTTAGGTGGTGTTTACATTAGACCGTATCAGCGGATCATCAGATTAACGTTTTTAAAACGATTCGCGTGCACACAGCAACGCCAATACACGATTCGCGTGCACACAGCAACGCCAATACACGGATACGCTAATCACATGACTAATTAGACGGCACGTCACATGATCCCAGTGCATATCGGGCATGCGCAAGTCACTCACCACTTGCAAGTGGAAGGATGGCAAGCAAACACCTTCTCCAGCAGATAAACACACCTGGCTGTGATGTTCATGTTCTCACTGAGTTTAAGCGCCTGAAGGAGGTAAATCAGTTGAAATGTGTAAATAAACCTCAGTGCGGCTCAACGCTTCCTCCTGCGCTCCAAATCACTCCACCCTGAACAGCGAGTGCCCTCTGGAGGGTGCGCACTCCGGCCCTGCGCAGCTCACAGAGCGCGCGAGTGAAGCGCACCAGCAGTGATTTGGGACTGAGCCGCTGTGTGTGTGATCCCAACGCCAGCGAATCAGGAAGGTGGATGTCACAGTGACGTTGTCCAATGATGACGTCAGCTAGAGCTCAGCACAGCGTTTCCTCGTTCCTCAATGTTTACACAGCACCGGATCAGATACGAACTGGGTTGAATACGTGGGCCCTGGCGGATTCAAGTTGTTCCGCCTGTGGAGTCGTTTCCCGGCGTTTTAATGTGCACGGACAGTGCATCCGTGACGAAAACGAGATGGATACGGTCTAATGTAAACACCACCTTAGTTGCGTAAGAGGTTCAGTGTGGAAGTTTCCAAAGACCCAAAGCTTTGAAAGTATGGGACTTCAAATTATAGCAGCACTAGCACCATGCACAAGCCCACTAGAAAATGCAAAACCACTTTAAGTGTTGTCTGTTCATGTTTTTTAAATTGCCATTCGTAGGGACAACTTTTTAATATATTTTGTCCTTGTAGCTGCTAAATACACTCATTATAAAGGCATACAGTCATTTGCCTGCTACCTTAGGATTTCCATTGAATAAGTCTTTGAGAAAATATTTATGCTAGAATCTGGGTTTATTCTACATTGGTTGATGGTGTCTGTGTGTGTTCATGCACTTTGGGCTTGTTGGGATTATTGTCTAATTATTATATTTCTGCCATTATTTTAAGCACATTTCTTTGTGTAGGGAATGCCATAAATACAACAGATAACATTTGAATCAGTATATTTAAAAGTTAACAGAACAAATGCGTTGTTCATTATTACATGTTAAATGATTATGATGTATTTGTTTTTCTCTTTATCTTTTGCTCTCAGTAAAAATAACATAAAATTAACTTAATGAAATGGTCAGTTTGATTTTTTGGAGGAAAAGTAATCATTTTACCTTTTTGAAGATTTTCAGCACATTTTAATAATACAGCAATATTACTGATAATCGTGATAATTTTGGTCACTATAATCGTGAAGTTAAATTTTCATACCATTTCATCTGTACCTTCACCTATAGCTATGAATCTCCATGCTCTTCAATGAATGTTATCGAAAGCCAAGTCAGGAAAAGACTGTCCAATGTGTACCCTTATCAGTGTCTTTAGATCACTACAACCCTTCTCTCACTTCTCTCATTGAATGGTGAGGAAAATAACTGCAGGTAGAAGTTAGGCCTGATTATTTACAGTAATAATAATAATAATAATAATAATAATAATAATGTCAATTTAATTTGGCCCATGAGGAAAAGTTACTGGGAACCCCTGCTTTAGAGCATTAATGCTATAACACTTTAACATAAACAGTTATTCTAGAGATTGAGCTGAGACATGCACATTCATTACATGCATTATATGCATGCTGTTATAATGCTACACTTTACAAAACCACATTCTTTTCCTTCACTCTTTCATTTCCCCTTTTTCTGTTTTTTTTTTTTTTTTTTTGGTCATGGTCAAGTTTATTCAGAGAAAAGCTGCCATATCTGCAGATTTCAGATTTCATAATGCTTATGATGAGATACAAGGGGAAGAAAGCCAGTATGCTTGTGCTTACAATGCCCCTGTGCACAAAGCGAAGTCCATAAAGACGTGGAAGAACTCAAGTGTCCTGCACAGAGCCCTGATTTGAACTCCATTGAACACCTTTGGAATGAACTGTAATGCTGCACGAACCCCAGATCTCCTCGACAAATCCCCCCGGCCACACTCCAAAATCTAATGGAAAGCCTTCCCAGAAGAATGGAGGTTATTATAACAACAAAAGGGGGACGACATCTGGAATTATACAGTGGGGCAAAAAAGTATTTAGTCAGTCACCAATTGTGCAAGTTCTCCCACTTAAAAAGATGAGAGAGGCCTGTAATTTTCATCATAGGTATACCTCAACTATGAGAGACAAAATGAGAAAAAAAACCCAGAAAATCACATTGATTTTTAAAGAATTTATTTGCAAATTATGGTGGAAAATAAGTATTTGGTCAATAACAAAAGTTCATCTCAGTACTTTGTTATATACCCTTTGTTGGCAATGACAGAGGTCAAACATTTTCTGTAAGCCTTCACAAAGTTTTCACACACTGTTGCTGGTATTTTGACCCATTCCTCCATGCAGATCTCCTCTAGAGCAGTGATGTTTTGGGGCTGTCGCTGGGCAACACGGACTTTCAACTCCCTCCAAAGATTTTCTATGGGGTTGAGCTCTGGAGACTGGCTAGGCTACTCCAGGACCTTGAAATGCTTCTTATGAAGCCACTCCTTCGTTGCCCGGGCAGTGTGTTTGGGATCATTGTCATGCTGAAAGACCCAGCCACATTTCATCTTCAGTGCCCTTGCTGATGGAAGGAGGTTTTCACTCAAAATCTCATGATACACGGCCCCATCCATTCTTTCCTTTACACGGATCGGTCGTCCTGGTCCCTTTGCAGAAAAACAGCCCCAAAGCATGATGTTTCCACCCCCATGCTTCACAGTAGGTATGGTGTTCTTTGGATGCAACTCAGCATTCTTTCTCCTCCAAACACGACAAGTTGAGTTTTTACCAAAAAGTTCTATTTTGGTTTCATCTGACCATATGACATTCTCCCAATCCTCTTCTGGAGCATCCAAATGCTCTCTAGCAAACTTCAGATGGGCCTGGACATGTACTGGCTTAAGCAGGGGGACACGTCTGGCACTGCAGGATTTGAGTCCCTGGCGGCGTAGTGTGTTACTGATGGTAGCCTTTGTTACTTTGGTCCCAGCTCTCTGCAGGTCATTCACTAGGTCCCCCCGTGTGGTTCTGGGATTTTTGCTCACCATTCTTGTGATCATTTTGACCCCACGGGGTGAGATCTTGCGTGGAGCCCCAGATCAGGGGAGATTATCAGTGGTCTTGTATGTCTTCCATTTTCTAATAATTGCTCCCACAGTTGATTTCTTCACACCAAGCTGCTTACCTATTGCAGATTCAGTCTTCCCAGCCTGGTGCAGGTCTACAATTTTGTTTCTGGTGTTCTTTGACAGCTCTTTGGTCTTGGCCATAGTGGAGTTTGGAGTGTGACTGTTTGAGGTTGTGGACAGGTGTCTTTTATACGGATAACGAGTTCAAACAGGTGCCATTAATACAGGTATGAGTGGAAGACAGAGGAACCTCTTAAAGAAGAAGTTACAGGTCTGTGAGAGCCAGAAATCTTGCTTGTTTGTAGGTGACCAAATACTTATTTTACCGAGGAATTTACCAATTAATTCATTAAAAATCCTACAATGTGATTTCCTGGATTCTTTCCCCCCATTCTGTCTCTCATAGTTGAAGTGTACCTATGATGAAAATTACAGGCCTCTCTCATCTTTTTAAGTGGGAGAACTTGCACAATTGGTGGCTGACTAAATACTTTTTTGCCCCACTGTATGTTCAACAAGCACATATGAGTGTGATGGTCAGGTATCCACAAACCTTTGGCAGTCTGATGTCTGAGAATATTGGAGATGGAGTTGTAGGGCATTCCTACTCCCTGACCCCTAAACCATCATTTATGTTTGTTATCACAGTTAGATTTCAGCACGGCTCTATCATGGACTATCAGGTGAAACAATTTAGATTTGTTTTGACCAAATCTAATTTAGATTCTACTTAACTGGTAAAATTCCACCCTATTTTTCTGTTCCTCTCATTTTCTCCCTTCACCATTTTGGTCTCTCTCTGTTTCTCTGTCTGTTTTTCTCTCTGGTATGTTTGGTGAGATTCACGTTTTCTCTTGGTGACCCGTTAAATCCATCACACACATACACACACACACGTGTGTGTGTGTGTGTGTGTGTGTGTGTGTGTGTGAAAACACGAGAGAGACTGCTTTCACTCTCACCTGGTGTTTTACTTAAAGGAGTTTTTTTTTAAATAATGTACTGTCCAAACTCCAGCTGGAGGTAAAACACACACACACACACACACACACACACACACACACACACACACACACACACACACACACACACACACCACACATTCTGGAATAAAAATGAAACTTAATCAAAATATTATGAATAGAATTCCACAGAACTGCTCTCCTACTGAGACAGACACACCACTGTGTAATTCTCACCACCTCTCTCTCTCTCTCTCTCTCTCTCTCTCTTTCTCTCTTAAATTGCTGATTTAGCTTGAACGTGTTTCCTGTTGTTTTCCCTCTCTCTGTTCTCCTTTCTTCTTTATGTTCTTCTTTTCTAGCATCCTCTTCTTCTGTTGCTCTGGATTAATATAACTTGAGTGCATTGTGTTCTGATTGGCTGACAACAGTAGGAATGATAATGCAGAACACACTGAGGTATCTACTGAATTAATCATTATTAGGTTACCATATAATGCAGGCTTTAGCAATGTGCATGTTAATTGCTTCTCCAGCAATGATGGTAGTGTCCCACTCTGTGTAGAGGAGAAGTATGTGTTAGCATGGTTCACTGTGAAGATGTACAGTTAGCAGATGTATAATGAATCCCTTATACCGTATGTCATCACATTGCATAGACCAGCAGAGCCGGTCGAGACATAAACGCTGAAAGGAATTGTTGTCACAACTTTTCCTTTTTCTTTTTTCTCCCCTGAGATGATTTATCTTGGTTTCAGTTTTTTTATAGTGGTGCTTGAAAGTTTGTGAAACCTTTAGAATTTTCTATATTTCTGCATAAATATGACCTAAAACTTCATCAGATTTTCACATAAGTCCTAAAAATAGATAAAGAGAACCCAGTTAAACAAATGAGACAAAAATATTATACTTGATCATTTATTTATTGAGGAAAATGATCCAATATTACATATCTGTGAGTGGCAAAAGTATGTGAACCTTTGCTTTCAGTATCTGGTGTGACCCCCTTGTGCAGCAATAACTGCAACTAAATGTTTCCGGTAACTGTTGATCAGTCCTGCACACCGGCTTGGAGGAATTTTAGCCCATTCCGCCATACAGAACAGCTTCAACTCTGGGATGTTGGTGGGTTTCCTCAAATGAACTGCTCGCTTCAGGTCCTTCCACAACATTTCAAGTGGATTAAGGTCAGGACTTTGACTTGGCCATTCCAAAACATTCACTTTATTCTTCTTTAACAATTCTTTGGTAGAACGACTTGTGTGCTTAGGGTCATTGTCTTGCTGCATGACCCACCTTCTCTTGAGATTCAGTTCATGGACAGATGTTCTTACAGTTCCCTTTAGAATTCGCTGGTATAATTCAGAATTCATTGTTCCATCAAGCCATCCTGGCCCAGATGCAGCAAAACAGGCCCAAACCATGATACTATCACCACCATGTTTCACAGATGGGATAAGGTTCTTATGCTGGAATGCAGTGTTTTCCTTTCTCCAAACATAACACTAATCATTTAAACCAAAAAGTTCTATTTTGGTCTCATCCATCCACAAAACATTTTTCCATTAGCCTTCTGGCTTGTCCACGTGATCTTTTGCAAACTGCACATGAGCAGCAATGTTCCTTTTGGAGAGCAGTGGCTTTCTCCTTGCAACCGTGCTATGCACACTATTGTTGTTCAGTGTTCTCCTGATGGTGGACTCATGAACATTAACATTAGCCAATGTGAGAGAGGCCTTCATTTGCTTAGAAGTTACCCTGGGGTCCTTTGTGACCTCGGCAACTATTACACGCCTTGCTCTTGGAGTGATCTTTGTTGGTTGACCACTCCTGAGGAGGGTAACAATGGTCTTGAATTTCCTCCATTTGTACACAATCTGTCTGACTGTGGATAGGTGGACTTCAAACTCGAGATGGTTTTGTAACCTTTTCCAGCCAGATGAGCATCATCTGAGGTCCTCAGAAATCTCCTTTATTCGTGCCATGAGACACTTCCACAAACATGTGTTGTGAAGATCAGACTTTGATAGATCCCTGTTCTTTAAATACAACCCCAATTCCAAAAAAGTTGGGACAAAGTACAAATTGTAAATAAAAATGGAATGCAATGATGTGGAAGTTTCAAAATTACATATTTTATTCAGAATAGAACATAGATGACATATCAAATGTTTAAACTGAGAAAATGTATCATTTAAAGAGAAAAATTAGGTGATTTTACAGTGGTGCTTGAAAGTTTGTGAACCCTATACAGTTTTCTATACTTCTGCATAAATATGACCTAAAACATCATCAGATTTTCACACAAGTCCTAAAAGTAGATAAAGAGAACCCAGTTAAACAAATGAGACAAAAATATTGTACTTAGTCATTTATTTATTGAGGAAAATGATCCAATATTACATATCTGTGAGTGGCAAAAGTATGTGAACATTTGCTTTCAGTATCTGGTGTGAGCCCCTTGTGCAGCAATAACTGCACCTAAACGTTTCCAGTAACTGTTGATCAGTCCTGCACACTGGCTTGGAGGAATTTTAGCCCATTCCTCCATACAGAACAGCTTCAGCTCTGGGATGTTGGTGGGTTTCCTCACATGAACTGCTCGCTTCAGGTCCTTCCACATTTTGATTGGATTAAGGTCAGGACTTTGACTTGGCCATTCCAAAACATTAACTTTATTCTTCTTTAACAATTCTTTGGTAGAATGACTTGTGTGCTTAGGGTCGTTGTCTTGCTGCATGGCCCACCTTCTCTTGAGATTCAGTTCGTGGACAGATGTCCTGACATTTTGCTTGAGAATTCGCTGGTAAAATTCAGAATTTATTGTTCCATCAATGATGGCAAGCCGTCCTGGCCCAGATGCAGCAAAACAGGCCCAAACCATGATACTACCACCACCATGTTTCGCAGATGGGATAAGGTTTTTATGCTGGAATGCAGTGTTTTCCTTTCTCCAAACATAACACTTCTCATTTAAACCAAAAAGTTCTATTTTGGTCTCATCCATCCACAAAACATTTTTCCATTAGCCTTCTGGCTTGTCCACGTGATCTTTTGCAAACTGCACATGAGCAGCAATGTTCCTTTTGGAGAGCAGTGGCTTTCTCCTTGCAACCCTGCCATGCACACCATTGTTGTTCAGTGTTCTCCTGATGGTGGACTCATGAACATTAACATTAGCCAATGTGAGAGAGGCCTTCATTTGCTTAGAAGTTACCCTGGGGTCCTTTGTGACCTCGGCAACTATTACACGCCTTGCTCTTGGAGTGATCTTTGTTGGTTGACCACTCCTGAGGAGGGTAACAATGGTCTTGAATTTCCTCCATTTGTACACAATCTGTCTGATTGTGGATTGGTGGAGTCCAAACACTTTAGAGATGGTTTTGTAACCTTTTCCAGCCTGATGAGCATCAACAATGCTTTTTCTGAGGTCCTCAGTTCATGTGAGGAAACCCACCAACATCTCAGAGTTGAAGCTGTTCTGTACAGAGGAATGGGCTAAAATTCCTCCAAGCCAGTGTGCAGGACTGATCAATAGTTACTGGAAATGTTTAGTTGCAGTTATTGCTGCACAAGGGGCTCACACCAGATACTGAAAGCAAAGGTTCACATACTTTTGCCACTCACAGATATGTAATATTGGATCATTTTCCTCAATAAATAAATGACCAAGTATAATATTTTTGTCTGAATTGTTTAACTGGGTTCTCTATATCTACTTTTAGGACTTGTGTGAAAATCTGATGATGTTTTAGGTCATATTTATGCAGAAATATAGAAAATTCTAAAGGTTTCACAAACTTTCAAGCACCACTGTAAATTTCATGACAACAACACATCTCAAAAAAGTTGGGACAAGGCCATGTTTACCACTGTGAGACATTCCCTTTTCTCTTTACAACAGTCTGTAAACGTCTGGGGACTGAGGAGACAAGTTGCTCAAGTTTAGGGATAGGAATGTTAACCGATTCTTGTCTAATGGAGGATTCTAGTTGCTCAACTGCCTTAGGTCTTTTTTGTCGTATCTTCCGTTTTATGATGCGCCAAATGTTTTCTATGGGTGAAAGATCTGGACTGCAGGCTGGCCAGTTCAATACCCGGACCCTTCTTCTACGCAGCCATGATGCTGTAACTGATGCAGTATGTGGTTTGGCATTGTCATGTTGGAAAATGCAAGGTCTTCCCTGAAAGAGACGTCATCTGGATGGGAGCATATGTTGCTCTAGAACCTGGATATACCTTTCAGCATTGATGGTGTCTTTCCAGATGTGTAAGCTGCCCATGCCACACGCACTAATGCAACCCCATACCATCAGAGATGCAGGCTTCTGAACTGAGCGCTGATAACAACTTGGGTTGTCCTTCTCCTCTTTAGTCCGAATGACACGGCGTCCCTGATTTCCATAAAGAACTTCAAATTTTGATTTGTCTGACCACAGAACAGTTTTCCACTTTGCCACAGTCCATTTTAAATGAGCCTTGGCCCAGAGAAGATGTCTGCACTTCTGGATCCTATTTAGATACGGCTTCTTCTTTGAACTATAGAGTTTTAGCTGGCAACGGCGGATGGCACGGTGAATTGTGTTCACAGATAATGTTCTCTGGAAATGTTCCTGAGCCCATTTTGTGATTTCCAATACAGAAGCATGCCTGTATGTGATGCAGTGCCATCTAAGGGCCCGAAGATCACGGGCACCCAGTATGGTTTTCCGGCCTTGACCCTTATGCACAGAGATTTTTCCAGATTCTCTGAATCTTTTGATGATATTATGCACTATAGATGATGATATGTTCAAACTCTGCAATTTTACACTGTCGAACTCCTTTCTGATATTGTTCCACTATTTGTTGGTGCAGAATTAGGGGGATTGGTGATCCTCTTCCCATCTTTACTTCTGAGAGCCGCTGCCACTCCAAGATGCTCTTTTTATACCCAGTCATGTTGATGACCTATTGCCAATTGACCTAATGAGTTGCAATTTGGTCCTCCAGCTGTTCCTTTTTTGTACCTTTAACTTTTCCAGCCTCTTATTGCCCCTGTCCCAACTTTTTTGAGATGTGTTGCTGTCATGAAATTTCAAATGAGCCAATATTTGGCATGAAATTTCAAAATGTCTCACTTTCGACATTTGGTATGTTGTCTATGTTCTATTGCGAATACAATATCAGTTTTTGAGATTTGTAAATTATTGCATTCCGTTTTTATTTACAATGTGTACTTTGTCCCAACCTTTTTGGAATCGGGGTTGTAAAACAGGGTGCCCACTCACACCTGATTGTCATCCCATTGATTGAAAACACCTGACTCTAATTTCACCTTCAAATTAACTTCTAATCTTCGATGTTCACATACTTTTGCCACTCACAGATATGTAATATTGGATCATTTTCCTCAATGAATAAATGACTAAGTATAATATTTTTGTCTCATTTGTTTAACTGGGTTCTCTTTATCTACTTTTAGGACTTGTGTGAAAATCTGATGATGTTTTAGGACATATTTATGCTGAAATATAGAAAATTCTGAAGGGTTCATAAACTTTCAAGCACCACTGTATATCATGAAAATCTGAACTTTTAATAAGTGTGTGTTGACTTGTTATATACACTGTAAGTGTGTGCACAGATTTAGTCCACCTTTATTTCTTTAATTTATTTTGCTTTAGTTGGGCATTTACCTTAGAATAAAGTATATTAAAAAATATTTTAACAGAAAAAAACATGGTTGTAGGGTTGGGTGATATCTACCAAATTGGCATATGGTGATGATGTCTACAGTGAAACGTCACTGTCGAATGTGCAAGTTCATGGGGGAATGAAGAGGTGGGAGGCAGGTGAATGAACTCAAAGGGCGGGGGGGATTTATTAGAGCACGTTCATTTTTCAGCATTTTTATTTCTCTGTGACACAAATAAAGATACACACACATGATTCTACAGCTTCCAGCTCTCTCGCTGTCTTTTGCAGCTCTCTGCTCTTTCCTCTTAATCCTTTCTCACCACTCACTGCAACATAGAACCCTTATTTGTAGTAATCCCTTACACGTTGTAGGTACAGTCGCCACCTACTGTCTAAGAACTATAACAGTCCGTCTAAGGACTACAACTCCCGTCAACAACTAACTTCCGCGGTGACCTACGTCACGTCTGGGCGGGATCACCTACGTCACTTCCTCCATGATTCCATAAGAAACTAAGGCACGCTACTCTCTTCCTCTTTTGGTGCTGTGAATCCCGTCGCAACCGGCGCGTTCTACAGAGATAAAGAGGCCGCTCACCAGAGCATCCAAGATACAGACATCTTTCTCCCGAGAAAACGATTCAGCGCGGTTTTTGTTTACCATTGGCCACGGTAGAACTATTTAAATCGTGCTATCTCTCTCTCGGTTGAGTTACAACCGGTTTTTGTTTGTCTATTGTCAGTAATGTTACAAGACTGCCGCCCAAGCAGTTTAATTAAAAGTTAGAAGCGACCGGATTCCTTCTAACTAAAAGCGCTGTGAACATTGTTTGATCAGAGACTTCTCCTCCATGAACTACGAAGCGTTCGGACCAAGAAATCCTCTGCCTTCCACGGAATTGACTCACATGCTCCTGTGGACTCCAAAAGTCTCGGAACATCTTCTCATAATCTTGCGTAGAGGCGAGATACTGAAGTAAGATTGGCATTTTTGGGCAAACTAGTCTTAGGAATTAGCTTTATTGAAGTAGTGTGAATTTAAACTCAGGAACTATTTAAGTGTGCACACTGATTTTATGTTCCATCATTGTTCTATGTTCTCTCAGTTGTTTGTTTAATAGATAGGTTTTGCATGCTCTCTTTTCCTTTCTAACACTTTAATTTCATTATTACACATATTTTTGACCTCATCAAGATTTCAGTGGATTTAGGAATGTTATAAGCTAGTGAATTAGCAAATCTGCGCTAATCCTTTGTTCTCAAACCCCACGTGGTGACACCCCCCCTTTGTTCTCCTCAAATCCCACGTGGTGACCCCCACACCTTAGCTAGCATTCCTTTGTCTTAGCTAGCAACCCAGAGCTAATTCTTTTGTTTAGGCCACAGGCCTCACAAACACACCTTAGCTAGCATTCCTTTGTCTTAGCTAGCAACCAAGGCTAATTCTTTTGCTTAGGCCATAAGGCCTCCACCACGTGGACACACACACACACACACACACACACACACAACAGACACACCTAGCTAGCATCCCAAGCTAGTCTTTTGTTTAGGCCACAAGGCCTCCTCCACACACACACACACACACACACACACACACACACACACACATGCTCCCATGTACACACATACCTCACTGTATATAATGTATTCAACTGCTATTATTCAATTTTTATCATTTTTATAATAAATTCAATTATTCTGTTAAACTGTGTCTGTTGTTGTACCGATAATTTTGAAGCCATCCAATCTCAAAGAATTCCAAGGTGCATATGAGTTATGTAATACAGTAAGTGATCATAATAATTTGGAATATACCATAATTTAGCTGTTTGATATTTTATTATTAAGCACCAAAATTAAAGGTATTATTTAATGAGACTGATTTAATGATGTAATGAGACTGATTTAATGAGATTGATCTAATGATTTAATGAGACTGATTTAATGAGATTGATCATTTAATTACAAATTGCACCTACAATGTGCAAGTCCTTACCATTCACCTCTCACAAACTGGCGTGTGACCACACCTCTGCTTCCACAATCGTGATGGATGAAGACATCCAGAGGGGATTTGGGGGTGGGGGGGTTGTCATCAATTATTAATAAATTATTTAAAGTCACTGACATCCAGCCAGGTAATTAGCCTAAACTAGACCCTCTTCAAATGCAGTGCAGAAAATTTGGATTTTCAAAGCCAGGATATGACAATAAATTAGCAAGTGTTTCCTCTAATTATTACAACATTAATAATTCATTGATTATATTTTTCTTAAACATGACATATCTTCAGTTAAATGTGCAGGGTGAGACATGGTGAAAAGGGTTAATAACAATAAAACAATTAGGAATCACAATCATATGAAAAAATAAGTACATCCCATGGAAATTGTAGACTTTTTTCCAACATATTTAAGCAAGCAAACATTTCACTCTCTTTGATACAATGCCTACAGATAAAGGTAATATACTCCAACAAACAACACATAAAATTGACATTTTATACACATTTTCATAATTTAAATAAAAAAAAATCAGTCAAAAAAGTAAGGACATCCTGGAAAAACTAAGTATACCCTTACATTTATCACACTTTCAAGTCCATAAAATCAGAATCAGGTGTTCCAGGTTAGGTGCTGTTGATTAGAACCTCCTGCAGATGGAGATGCAGGTGGAGCCTGTCTTATTTAAACCTGACATCTAGGGTCTGGTGATCTCTTTGCTGTTGAAGTGTGTGGTGTTATCATGCCAAAATCTAAAGAGCTCTCTAACGACCTCAGAAAAACGGTGGTGGATGTACATGAATCTGGCAGGGGATTTCAAAAGATCTTTAAATTATTAGAAATAAATCATTCCACTGTAAGGAAAATCATCTACAAATGGCTTAGATTTCAAACAACTGCCAATTTGTCCTGGACTGGCTGTTGCAACAAATTCAACCCAAGAGCGGACCATTTGATGCTAAAAGAAGCCTCCAAGAACCCACAAATTTCATCAGTGGATCTGCAGGCAACTCTTGCTACTGTTGGTGTGAAAGTGCATGCATTTACAATCATAAAGAGATCTGACAAATATGACTCGCGTGGGAGGTGTGCCAGGAAAAAGCCTTTGCTGTCCAAAAGGAACACGAATGGAAAACTACAGTTTGCCAATGAACATACAGGTAAAGACCAGGCCTTTTGGAATAATGTGCTCTGGACAGATGAATCAAAGGTAGAGTTGTTTGGCCACAGTAAAAGTAAATGTGTGGTGCAGACCAAAGATGCCTTTTCAGAGAAGAGCCTCATACCAACTGTGAAGCATGGTGGTGGAAATGTTATGGTTTGGGGTTGTTTCATTGACTCAGGGACTGGGAAGCTTGCATTCATTGATTCAACTATTAATTCTGAATCATATCAAAGAGTGCTTGAAGATAATCTGTTCAAAAGTTGAACTGGAGGTGGACTTTTCAACAAACTCATCATCCTAGGCACATGAGCAAATCCACCAAGGAATGGCTCAAAAAGAAGAAATGAAGGGTCATGGAATGGCCTAGTCAAAGCCCAGATTTGAACCCCATTTAAATGTTGCGGGGAGATTTGAAAAGGGCAGTACATGCAAGAAAACCCTCAAACAGCTTTCAACTGAAGTAATTTTGCATGTAAGAGTGGTCAAAAATTTCAGCAAGCTGATGTCAGTGACTGGTGGACTGTTATGCAAAACGCCTACAAGGAGTTATTTCTGTTAAAGGGGGCAATATTAGCTTCTGAAGCCAAGGTTTTTCTCATTTTCTCCACAGAAGAATATTACATACATTGATATTTTTGTTGAATAAATGATTGAAAGAGAGAATTTCCTTGTTGTTTTGTTCAAGTATGTTACCTTTATTTGTAGGCACTGTATTAAAAGGGTGAAATATTTGCTTGTTTAAATATGTTGAGAAAAGTCTACAATTTCCATGGGATGTACTTATTTTTTCACATGACCGTATTTATTTAAGACAGGTATAGCAGAGAATGCAAGAGTTTGCCATTTACTATTTAAATTTACTATTAAAACCAGTTGTTAAAACAAAGTGTGGTGAAGCAGCTTTTAGCTACTATGCAGTACAGCTATGGAACCAACTGCCAGAGGACATTAAAAATGCTCCTGCTGTTGGCAGCTTCAAATCTAGGTTAAAGACCAAGCTGTTTTCAGATGCTTTCTGTTAAATAATTAATATTTTTACATTTTTTATAATCTTTACTTTCTCTGCATGTTTTAAATTTACTTTAATTTTATTCTATTTTATTCCGCTGGTTTCTTTTTCTTTTTCTCCTTTTTTCTTTTTGGCATTTTATTATTTTATTTCTACTATTGTTTAATTCTTATTATTTTCTTTTAATTCTTTTAAATTGTTTTAGATTAAAAATAAAATTATTTTATGTAAATTTATTTCTCTATTGTTTACTGTTTTTGTTTTTGCTTCTGTAAAGCACATTGAACTGCCATTGTGTATGAAATGTGCTATATAAATAAACTTGCCTTGCCTTGCCATGTAGGTAACTTTTAATCCACAGTTTTATGATACAAATAAAGACCAATGAGGTCTTACTGAGGCAAGTGCAAACCAGGTAGATTCAAAAATTATTATTTTTTGGCTGGTGCAGTCTAGCAGCACTCGTGGTTTGGGCTAGTGGCACTAGCTAGTGGCACTAGTGGGGTGGTCTAGTGGCACAAGCAGCCAGGCTAGTGGCTGGGAAAGGAGAGATGTATACAGTGAAGTAATGATGTGGCTCTATGGTGGCTCTCTTGCCTGTGGAAAAGGTAAACTAGTCCATAGAAGGTTCACAGGTTGAACCAACTCTGAACCAGCACTAGCCCAGAACTAGCACCTGGTTCATGTTCTTTGTTTACACTGAAAAGCACTCTCTCTTTCCCTTGATTGGCTGCCAGTTCTTGTCTTTTGCCTTGTACTCTGACTTCTTTCATGCCTAAAAAATGTTAGGGCATTATAATGTTTGCTATGTCTGAGCTGGCATATGATGCATGTGTACAAAATATAAAAAGAGCTCCCAGAGAGGCTGAGTCTCTTAGAAGTAAAGATGGGGAGGGGTTCACCACTCTGTGAAAGACTGCATGAGCAAACGGTGCAATAATTTAAGAGTAACATTCCTCAGTGTAAAATTGCAAAGAATTTGGGGATCACATCATCTACTGTACATAATATCATTAAAAGATTCAGAGAATCCAGAGAAATCTTTGTACGTAAGGGACAAGGTCGAAAACCAACATTGGATGCCTGTGATCTTTGGGCCCTCAGGTGACAATGAATTATAAACAGAGATGATACTGTAGTGGAAATTGATGCATGGGCTCAGGAACACTTCCAAAACCTATCATGTGTGAACACAGTTTGTAGCTGCATGTACAAATACAAGTTATAAACAATAAGCAGAAATGCTGCCGCATTCTCTGGGCCCAAACTCATTTACAATGGACTGAGGTGAAGTGGAAAATTGTTCTGTGGGCTTATGAATTGAAATTTGAAATTCTTTTTGGAAATCGTGGACACTGTGTCCTCTGGGCTAAAGAGAAGAGGGACCATCTGGCTTACCCTAACCCTTTGTTAGACGACACACAATTCAAAAGCCAGCATCTGTGATGGCATGGTGGTGCATTAGTGCGCATGGCATGGGTGGCTTGCACATATGGGAAGGCACCATTAATGCTGATTGATATATCAAGGTTTTTGGAGCAACATGCTGCCATCTACATCGGGTTCTCAACCTTTTCTGCTTTGAAACCCACCTATTCATACTTGTAACGAGTCAAGGCCCATTTAAAAAGATCCCCAATTATATTGGCTCATCTATTGTATTAGAATCTAAATCTATTGTAAAGTGCATTAATGGAATACAACATCACTCCTTGATCCAGATGGGAGCCTAACAATTAAATAAATGCAATAAAAACAAACTGTTTTTAATTGTAGATATTGTATTTAAAACTGTATGGATGTAGAGTAGAGTAGAGTAACTTTATTGATCCCCAGAGGGAAATTAAAGTGTCAAGTAGCTTACACAAATGTACAAAAAACACATATTAAGATACAGAGAGGGAAGAAATTACACTAGATCAACATTACACTAAATTACACTAAATCAACACTAAATTACACTAATTCAACCAAGAGCAAAAACTTCTGGTATGGTGCAAAGAGAGAGATTAAAGTGAAACATTAAGTGAACAAATAACAAGTGAACAAATAGCAAGTGTCAGCCATGATAGAGGGGATGCTTCTCAATTGTCACAGTAAAAAGTCCAGTGAAGAAAGTATTGCACAGTCAAAAAACCCACCCACCCACACACACACACAGCGCACACACACACACACACTCACGCCCACATACATACACACCACACATGCACACACACACACATGCACACGCGCACACACACACACACACACACACACACACACACACACACACACACACAGGGATTACAGTGAACAAAAACAGACTTATCAATTTTCACAGTGAGAAATCCGGTGAAAAGTGTATTGCACAGTACACACACACACACACACACACACACACACACACCAGCCAGCTCAGGCACACACGTGCACACACACGCACACACAAGCAAAGAAGCCTCGAATAAATGGAGGACATGGGTGTTAGGCAGTCCAGTCCCCAATGATGATGTCCTTGTTGTCCTTCTGTATGCTATTGAACAGTTGAATGGCCCGTGGGACAAAGGACCTCCGTAGCCTGTCTGTCCTGCATGAGGGGGCACGGAATCTGTGGCTAAAGAGACTCATTTGGTTGGTGAAAATGGTGTGAAGGGCAGGCCCGGCACCATGGGGGGGCGAAAGGGGGCGTCGCCCCCTCGTGGCTACAGCCCCGCCCCCTCAACGGAGACTCAGATCACTTAATTGTTTTCTTATGAAAATATAATGTATTATAGACGTATTAATAATTTGCATTTTCAAATACGAAATATTAAGTGGTTGCGCATTGCACAAAAATACATTTCACATAAATCACTACTAAAACTGGCACGGTAGAACAAATCTGATTGGTTGTTATGATTCTTACGTTGCAATCGTAGAATTCAACTGTATTAAGGTAGGATTATTTCAAAAAGCCTGAATTTAATATTAACCCTGTTTAGACATATGTATCAATCCTAACTACTGGGGACTACTAGTTATTGTGGGTGTATGTGTGAAATGCTGACACAGCCGCGCACACACAGACCTGTGATAAGGACAAGGGGAGGGGTCGTGTTGGCGGGGGTTTTACATGTACACTTACAAGTGCACTGTCTCTGCAATATCCTGTAATATGCAGTCAGTTTACGGGAGTAGTCTTTCCCCCACCGAATTAAACGAATTCAATCACAATATTGTGAATCCATTTTCTTTCTTTGTAGGCTAAGTTTATCTCCGTTTATGTTGGTGTATGTGTTCATATATGGTCCGCTTTGTGCGCAAATAGCGTAAGAATATGTGTCGTTGACGTCACCCCCCATGCAGCGGGGGTGAAAATTCATCACTTCAGAGTGTTTAGTCCCCTACACGCCTAAACTGGGATCGCGGATTAAGTGGTTAGCGTTGACTCGGTGCGAGTCAGGAAGGCTATTACTGGTGCAGCCGCGGGGTCTGTTGATTTTTTAAAAATTATTATTTTGGCCGCCGAGCCAAGTACCTTAGACTTGCATTGACGTTTTGTTTTCATGCCGCGGAGCTATCTGTATGTATTTTAAATTTAAAGGACTTGCCTGTAGGTTTGTGTGTGTTGTTTTATGTTTGGCATTTCCGGTTGTAACGCGTGTCTGTGAGAAAATCGGAGGGGAGGGTTAACAGGTGGGCACGGGGGTTGATAAAGCGCAACTGCCCTGGTAATATATCACATGATTTTCCCGGACTAAAGCAACCTTCGGGGCCGTGGTTTTGTGGTTGGCGCAGTTAATTGTTTGAAACACATTGTCAGACCGCCATCACTACTACACACTATATGAAAAAATATTTGCCCCCTTGCGATTTCTAATTGCCCCCTTAGTAAACTGTTCCTGGCGCCGGGCCTGGTGAAGGGGGTGGTTTGGATTGTCCATTACAGAATCCAGTCTGTTCAGAGTTCTGTTCTCTGCTGTTGAGGTGAGGGTCTCTAGCTCCATGCCCACCACCGAACCTGCCTTCCTCACCAATCTGTCCAGGCGTCCAGCGTCCCTCCTCCTAATGCTACCACCCCAGCATGCCACAGCGTAGAAGAGCACGCTGGCCATGACAGACTGGTAAAACATCAGCAGAAGTCGGTTGCAGACATTGAAGGACCTCAGCCTCCTGAGGAAGTAGAGTCTGCTTTGGCCCTTCTTGTAGAGTGCCTCGGAGTTTGTAGACCAGTCCAGCTTATTGTCTAGGTACACCCCCAAGTACTTGTAAGTGGAGACAATCTCCACATTCTCTCCCTCAATAGAGACCGGCACCACAGGCGGGGTGGATCTCCTGAAATCCACCACCATTTCCTTGGTTTTGGTGGTGTTCAGGTGCAGCTGATTGGTCCGACACCATCCCACAAAGTCCTCCACCAGACCCCTATACTCCTCTTCCTGACCCTCCTTGATACAACCAACAATTGCAGTGTCGTCTGAAAACTTCTGCATGTGGCATATCGCAGAGTTGTAGCTGAAATCAGTTGTGTACAGAGTGAAGAGCACCGGGGAGAGCACCGTTCCTTGTGGCGCTCCTATGCTGCTGACCACCGTCTCAGATGTAAGGCCTCCCAGTCTAACAAACTGGGGCCGCTCAGTGAGGTAGTCTGTGATCCAGGTTACCAGGCCAGGCTCCACTCCCATCTGCACCAGTTTATCTCTCGGCAGCAGTGGTTGGATGGTGTTGAAAGCACTGGAGAAGTCAAAAAACATGATTCTCACAGCACATCCACCCTTGTCCAAGTGAGAGTGCACCCTGTGAAGAAGATACAGAATAGCATCCTCCACTCCTACGTTCTCTTGGTAGGCAAACTGCAGAGGATCCAGGATGTGCCAGAAGCCAACATAAAACCATGCATGCAGGGCATTATCAGACAAAAAAGGGTTAATGATCCAAAAGTGGAGTCTGGTCTATTAACACAAGAACTTATTGCCATGTTTTTGTACAGCAAACAAGCAAGTTATTAAAATCAAGAAGTACACTCAAAAGAAGTGGATATAGAAACCACTCAGTGGGATAGATCTGTACATGCTAGTAAAGAAGGATTTTTCCTATGAAAGAAAAATTTACTAGCTAAATTTTACATTAGGATGATAATAATAATAATAATAATAATAATAATTTCAATTTATATAGCGCCTTTCACAAACCCAAGGACGCTTTACAAAAGAATTATCACCAAAAAAAAAAAACTAGGAAGAATAGTGTGAGGTAAAGAGAAAAGTTTTCAAGCTGGCTTTGAAGGAAGAGAGAGTGGAACAGTCACGAAGTGATTGTGGTAACGAGTTCCAAAGTTTAGGAGCAGCAACACTAAATGATCTGCCACCCATAGATGTCAGTTTAAAACATGGAACAGTCAGAAGTCCACAGACAGAAGATCTGAGGGAGCGGGAGGGACAGTACAAATGAATTAGCTCACAGAGATAGGAAGGAGCAAAACCATGAAGAGCTGTATAGGTTAAAAGCAGGATTTTGTATTTGATCTGAGAGATAACTGGCAACCAGTGCAGTTGCTGTAAAACAGGAGTGATGTGAACAGTGCGCTTGGTGAGTGTGAGGACTCTTGCTGCTGGGTTTTGGATGTACTGCAGGCGATTGAGCAATGTGGCAGGGAGACCATAAAAGAGAGAATTGCAATAATCAAGACGAGAAAAAATAAATGCATTGACCAACATATTGGCATCAGTTTCCAAGAGAAAAGGGCGGAGATGTGCAATATTGCGGAGGTGAAAGAAAGCATTCTTAGTAATTAGTTTAAGATGGGGTTCAAACGTAAGGGTGGAGTCAAAGATAACTCCAAGGTTTTTTATAACTTGGGAAGGATGAATAGACACACCATCAACATCAATAGTAAAACTGGAGAAATTCTGAACCTGTCTTTTGGTACCTACTAATAGAACCTCCGTTTTGCCAGCATTAAGTTTAAAGAGATCAATTATTTGTATCGGTACATGCACGACCCCACCAGCTCTGCTGATCAACTTATCATGTTTAAATAAAGTCATTCATTCATTCATTCATTCATTCATTATGAGTTGGAAAATTATCCATCCACTGAGTTCGCAGACATATCAAACTACTGGTGCTGCAGACATTGTTCTACACAGACAAACCGATGAAAACCTGGGAGAGCATGGAGGCATATAATATTTTATATGTGGCTGTGTTCTTATGCAGCCATTGCTTAAGGTCAGTGATGCAAGTCCTTAGCAGCTGAACAGAGGCTATGGAAGGGGTGATAGTGATGTAGATTTGAATATCATCAGCATAACAATGAAAGTTAAGGCCATAGTTACAAATAATCTGGCCTATAGGAGAAACATATAAAAAGAAGGGGACCAAGGACAGAACCCTGAGGCACACCTTGAGCAACAGTAGCAGTGGATGATTTATGAACACCAATAGAAATAAACTGTTGCCTGTTTGCTAGATATGACTGAAACCAGGATAAAGCTAAGCCAGTAATACCAAAAGAAGATAGTCTGGAAATGAGTCTCTCATGATGTATGGTGTCAAAGGCAGCTGTGAGGTCCAAGAGAACAAGGACATTGAGATGACCAGCATCAGTTGAGAGCAGGAGGTCATTAACAACTCTTAAGAGAGCAGATTCAGTGCTATGCATATTGCGAAAGCCTGACTGAAAGGGTTCATAGAGATCATTATGAGCAAGGAAAGTATGAAGTTGAGAGGCTACAACTCTCTCCATTACTTTAGCTAAGAAAGGGAGATTTGAAATGGGTCTGTAATTGGACAGTGAAAGAGAATCTAGACCAGGTTTCTTTAGTATTGGTGTAACTGAAGCAATTTTGAGGGAGATGGGAACAGTGCCTAAAGCAAAACACTCTTTAATCAAATGAGCAATATAAGGGGAGATAGCAGATACACAAGAGTTAAGAAGTGTTGCCCAAATGAGGATGGGTTCCCTTTTGAGTCTGGTTCCTCTCGAGGTTTCTTCCTCATGTCGTCTGAGGGAGTTTTTCCTTGCCACTGTCGCCACAGGCTTGCTCATTGGGGATAGATTAGGGATAAAATTAGCTCATGTTTTAAGTCGTTCAAATTCTGTAAAGCTGCTTTGCGACATTGTTTATTGTTAAAAGCGCTATACAAATAAACTTGATTTGATTTGATTTGGTTTGAAGTGCAGTGGGTGCAGGGTCCGACAGACATGAGGAGGAGGAGGAGGACTTAGACATAATTTCTGATACTTTAGAAGAATCAACAGGAGAGAAAACAGAGAGACAGCAGTCAGCTTTATGAGAAAGAGCTACTAGCGGGACAGAAGAATGAATTTCAGAATGAAAGTGTTGGTAAATACTGACAATTTTATCCTTGGAAAAAAAAAAATCCAAAAAAGCCTGACACTGAGCAGGAGAACTAGGAATGGTTGAGGGAGGCTGAAGAAGTTTATTATCCTATTGTAGCCAAAACTAATTACAAAGACAATAGTTATGCATATTATTAATTAATTTAATGTGAAGATATTTAACAGATAATCAACAGATTTTAAGTTTTTTTTTAAGATTGTGTTTATTTTTAGTCTTTTGTATTTGTAATTATTTGTATCGGTACATGCACGACCCCACCAGCTCTGCTGATCAACTTATCATGTTTAAATAAATTCATTCATTCATTCATTATGAGTTGGAAAATTATCCATCCACTGAGTTCGCAGACATATCAAACTACTGGTGCTGCAGACATTGTTCTACACAGACAAACCGATGAAAACCTGGGAGAGCATGGAGGCGTACAATATTTTATATGTGGCTGTGTTAAAGATCTGGGTATCAAAACACTACAAAATAAATCCTATATCGTTTATGCCTGGGCAAGGAGGAATTTCTGGGCTTTGTACATGTCTTTGCGATGGTTGCTAGGACACTACAAGTTTTAGTATCGGGTGTAAACAAACCACAGCTGTTTGATTCTCAATCCTCTATGTTCTTCTCTTCCAGCAGTCATCACAGATCCATATAATTTACCCACAAACGTATTTATTTATTCTACCCACTGCGCGTGCACACTCTGTGTGTGTGTGCATGTGTGTGTGTGTGCGCGTGCGCGCAAGCACGGGCTAAATGCAAAGGAGGAATGTGACAAACATAAAGGCTTGTTCTTAATTTACCCACAAATGTATTTATTCCACTTGAAAGGTGTACGTCAAACCAGCTACCAGATTTGGGACACTATGACATCCTGAACTATTTAGTATTTTGCTTCAAACTTGAAAAAAATTTGTGGCCCACTAGATGGCGCTTCTGGTTGAGAAACACTCAGTGCGTTTACATGCACATAGAGAAAATCGAATTTCTGCCGTTGCTCGACTGAAATCGAAGTTCTAAATGCCATGGAAACACCTTAGCTAGGCTGAAATCGAACCGAACTTGATTTCTCGTAATCGAGCTACACGACCTAGATTATGCGATTTTAGCCGAGCTACTTAGTGCATGTATATCCTATCGAGCTACGTAGTCGAGCTACTTACTTCAGCACTGTCCCTTCCGGAAGTGACGAGTGACGAGACCACAAGCGGGAAACACAACAGCCTCGGTCGGCATGACAACGAATCATGACAACAGCATGAATCTTTTCTTTTTGTGGCATTGTTTGCACTGTTAAAATTTAGCTCACTTACTGTATCACCAAATACATCTGTACAGCTGTTGCATAGCTGTGAATTGTGTACATAAACAAGTCATTGTATTTGTGTGTATGTGTGTGTGTGTATATATATATATATATATATATATATATATATATATATATGTCCAACATCTGAAGAATGTCAATAAAAACAAAACAATTGAACTTTGTGTGTTTATTAAGACATAAGTTAAATTGTAAGCAAAAAAAAAAAGATTTTTTTGTAAGCAAAAAATGGACTTTAGAAAAATATACAATTGTGCAAAATAAGTTGTCTTACAAAACAGTGGTCTGCGCAGGACAGTTTGTAGCCATACAGTCTGTTAGAGCAAGCCTAACAGCTTGAGCATGGAACTTGTGAACACGGAACTGCCAGTGTTGCCAGATTGGGCAGTTTTAAGTGCATTTTGGCGGATTTGAACATGTTTTGGGCTGGAAAACGTCAGCAGTATCTGGCAACACTGCTGATAACTTTGTTTATACTCTTGAATAGCTCTTCTTCATGACGACAACCGGAAGTGTACCAACACGATGGGGCGTGTAGCGCCACCTCTGGCTCGGGTGCACAATGTACCTCACACAATAGCTCGATTTCCTTGTGTGCATGTAGGATTGGATTTCTCTGGCACCCCTGCTGGGACCCTTAGCTCGATTACCGACAGTAGCTCGATTTGGATGTGCATGTAAACGCACTGACTGATTTACATGACGTTTTTTTTTTCAGGGAAGGCCTTGCAAGAAAATGGGGAAACTGCTTTCTGCACATATTACAGCTTCATGGCGCCATGTTAAGAGTCCAGGTGCTAAACTGGCCTGCCTGCAGTCCAGACCTGTCTCCCATTGAAAGCATTTGGTGCATTATGAAGCGCAAAATATGACAAAGGAGACTATGACCTGTTGAGCAGCTGAAATCCTATATTGGGCAAGAATGGGACATTTCAATTTCAAAGCTATAGCAGTTGTTCTTCTCAGTTCCTAAACATTTACAGAGTGTTGGTAAAAGTATAGGTGGCAACACAGTAGCAAACATGCCCCTCTCCCACCTTTTTAAAATATATTGCTATCAAATTCAGCAAATATTTTTCTCAGTTTCAACATTTGATATTGTACTATTTTCAATGTGTGTGTGTGTGTATATATATATATATATATATATATTAGTGCTGTCAAGCGATTAAAATATTTAATCGCGATTAATGTCACGACTGTCATAGTTAACTCGCGATTAATCGCAATTTAATCGCACATTTTTGTCACATGAAAAACCATTGTAATTCTCTTATCAGCATAAAAAAGTGAATGGGCTTGCTCACCGTTCGAACTACGGGGGTACTCGGGGGATCCGAGATCCCCTGAAACAGACATGAGATCCCTTGAAAACATGATTTGGGAAATGTTGGGGGGTCTCTAAAATATTGGCAAAATGATGTTTATTGACATAGCAATCGTGTGTAACGGGAAGCATTTGCATATCCGGAGTGAGCGCACGATGGAAATCCGCGCTCTGAGACAAGCGCAAGCACCCCCCCCCCCCCAAGGGAAAAAAGGGACCCCCCGAAAATATCGGCATAGTTTGAACACTGGTTGTACCAATGTTTTTTTTTTTTTATTGCAGAGCATAACACGTCTTGTCACAGCCACTGCAAAGTAGGGCTGGAGCCGCTGATGGGAAAACGAAACCTAAGCCGAGCACCGTGGCTCTTCGGGGGAGGGCAGAGGACTCTGGCTGTGCGGGGCATGGCATCATGTCACAGAGCGTTAATCTCGCGATAAAAAAATTATCGCCGTTAAAATTGAGTCAAGTTAATGCGTTAATAACGCGACATTTTTGACAGCACTAATATATATATATATATATATATATATATATATATATATATATATAATAAATTTCATCTATTTGATTGAATATGCTGATACTTAGAACCACAGAGAGAAAGAGAGAGAGAGAGAGAGAGTGTATGTGTCTCTCTCTCTCTCTCTCTCTCACACACACACACACACACACACACACACAGAGTTCAAATCACAGCCTCACAGCCACTCACTTGCAAAACACCACTTTCACAATGTGGATCAGTGAATGTAGGTGCACATTCTGGGAATTTACTTTCCAGAAGGAAACTGTGAAACAAAACAATTTTTTTGCACTGACAATGTCTTTTTCTCTTCATATCTTTCTTTTGCTGTTTCTCTTTCTTATTTTCTGCTTTACTTGGATGGCTATTTTGTGTTTAATATTGCTGATCCAAGGAAACAATAAAAATAAACTATATAAACAAATTAACCCACATAGAATATAAAATGGCTAAATCAGTAAACATTGAATAACAGTAAATAATTAAACACTGTCATATTTGGGGAATGTGCAAATTTACAGATAAATTTGAAACACTTCCTGCTTGTTCTGGCTCCACCCGCTGACCATGCCTTCTAATTATAATTCCGGGGTAGTTTTATATTGTTGTGTTGTAGTCTCTCTCAGTGTGCTTATATTTCTGTTTTATTCTTCTTCTGCCTACTAGGGGTACACTAATATTACACTAATTACACTAAACTAGGGAAGTTTAGAGAAAACTACAAGTTTAGAGAAGACATACTACAGAAACCTTGAGTATCAGTTGACATTAAAAATCATCCAATATTTTTTCTTTTTTTAACTGAAAATACAAAAACATATACAGAGCTAGAAACATGATTTAAGCAAAACTGCATATTTATTTATTTATTTATTTATTTAAAGATGCTATATGTAAGAATTGGCCTGTTGAATTCATACTCCACACTCAGCACGGTTGGACTGCCTACAAATGAGGGGCAGTATATCACCAGAAAGTTGGGGTGTCCACCCCTATTGGAAGAAATTAGGAAATGCACTGTTCCTCCTCCCTTAGCTCCTTAGCTCAGTTTTTATCAAGACCATGGTAACATGAAAACAGCCACAGCAAGTTGTTCATCAGTTGTGCTCTAGGCTGCTACAGCTCATGACGCAGGTGATAAGCTTTTTTATAAATAATGCAACTAATCAAACTCACTGCTTATGACTCAGTAAAATAATCCCATAGCTGAATGTTTTTCAAAGTTTTGTATTTTGTTTGGTTTAAAAATTGGGCCAGAAAGAGGAGTGACACCTTTGTGAGTATGCACTCAGTCCAAAAACAAGATAGTTCACAATGTCCAGGTATGTGAATGTGCAGTCTGTAAACCAGTCTTTGGCTGTTTATTGTGCTTTGTTTGGCCAAATACTGTTGCTTGGCATTACAGTTCAGTTTCTCATGGTCAGGTCCTCTTTCTTTCTCTTTTCCCTTCTCCAAAAATACAACATACCCGACACAAAATGGCAATAACAAATCTACGTTTCAGTGTCTGGATTCCAGTCGTTTCTGTGAATTGCAGTGATTCATTTATTTCCCTTTTCTTTAGCTTTCAGCAGTCTGTAAAATATAACTCTCATTTCTTGTTGAATCTATATATACAGTCAGTCACACAGCAGTTCTTTCCCATTAGATGTTTTTTTTTGTGTGTATGTGCTTTCATGGGATTTGAGATGAACGCTAAGACTACCACTCAGAATGTTTCTGCCACTCAGTGGGTGTGACTGCAGTGACTTCTTTCTACAGTGATGTCACATGCATATCCTCTTCCTCATGCTTTCTTATTGAACTGAGGGCAGCTTGGATACTACAGTGACTCACTATAGCCTTCCATTCTTTCTTAGGGCTAGCTGAATAGCATGCTAACTTCAATGTAGATCTCTGAAACACAATACATAGATGTCTTTGACATAACATCAAAACTTATTTCTTCACATTCTGCTGATAATTTTTAATGTTTTAAACTAAAATTCTTACAAATTCTTACATATAGTGCTTTGAAACTCTTTCACACAAAACTCACTTACATGGAAAATTATATTTCTACAAGGGAAATATAATCAAGTATAAATTATAAAAATAGTAATATCAGTTCTAGCATTAACCCCCCCCCCCCCCCAATAATTTCTCTCTGTTTCCACTTCTAATAAACTTTCTCCAGAGTGGTAAAAAAAACAATTTGACCAGAATACCGGTGGGCAGTGACAAAAATATCACACTTGACAGTTTGATGATACAGGAAACATTACAGAATATGTATCACTAATTTAAAATTTAAAAATGATTTAAAATTAAAATAATATGTTTATATTTCACAGGAACACAGGAAATAAGGCTTGGTAATGTATACTGTTGTAGCGTAATACTTCACAATGAGCGTGCATCTAAACAGTCTTTATATAGGTGCACATATTGCTCCTTAATCATGTGCAGGTGTGCATCGTTAACAGCACGTTTGTGACTTAGACTCTTGGCTTGAGGGCGGCACGGTGGTGTAGTGGTTAGCGCTGTCGCCTCACAGCAAGAAGGTCCGGGTTCGAGCCCCGTGGCCGGCGAGGGCCTTTCTGTGCGGAGTTTGCATGTTCTCCCCGTGTCCGTGTGGGTTTCCTCCGGGTGCTCCGGTTTCCCCCACAGTCCAAAGACATGCAGGTTAGGTTACCTGGTGACTCTAAATTGACCGTAGGTGTGAATGTAAGTGTGAATGGTTGTCTGTGTCTGTGTCGGCCCTGTGATGACCTGGCGACTTGTCCAGGGTGTACCCCGCCTTTCGCCCATAGTCAGC
Source organism: Neoarius graeffei (assembly GCF_027579695.1). Taxonomy (NCBI): domain Eukaryota; kingdom Metazoa; phylum Chordata; class Actinopteri; order Siluriformes; family Ariidae; genus Neoarius; species Neoarius graeffei. The sequence goes on from NC_083574.1 coordinate 30,344,723, forward strand.
TGGGATAGGCTCCAGCTTGCCTGCGACTGTAGAAGGATAAAAGTGGCTAGAGATGATGAGATGAGATGAGACTCTTGGCTTGAAATGGTCTCAGGCTCTGGAGATGACTTGGGCTTAGGACTGGACTCTGGCTCGAGTTCTGGAGATGACTCAAGCTCTGGAATGGGCTCGAGCTCTGGAGATGACTTGAGCTCTAGACTGGACTTGGACTCGAGCTCTGGAGATGACTCGAGCTCTGGACTGGACTCAGACTCAAACTCTGGACCTGATTTGGACTCTGGGCTGGAAGTATGCTCGAGCTTTGGACTTGACTTGGGCTCTGGACTGGACTTGGGCTCAAGCTCAGGAGATGACTCAGGCTCTGGGCTGGACTCAGGCTCTGTAAATGACTCAAGCTCTGGACTGGACTTGAGCTCTGGACTGGACTCAGACACTGGAGATGACTCAAGTTCTGGACTGGACTCAGATTCTGGACTGGACTCGGGCTTGAGCTCTGGACTCAAAATCTGGACTGAGCTCGAGTTCTGAACTGGACTTGGACTCTGGGCTGGAAGTGTGCTCGAGTTCTGGACTTGGCTTGGGCTCTGGACTGGACTCGAGCTCTGAGCAGGAAGTGAGCTTAGACTCTGGACTTGACTCAGACCCTGGACTTAACTCGGATTCAGGACTGGATGCTAGTTCAAACTTAGGACTTGACTTGGACTCTGGACTGGACTCTGGGTCGAACTCTGGACTTGACTTGGACTCTGAACTGGACTCAGGCATGGGTTCAAGCTCTGTCAGTACATTGCTTCGGTCCTGGTCAGGACTCGGCGCCAGGATGACAATGACGTCTTCATAGCCAGGTGGTGGTGGGATGACGATGATGTCTTCATAGCCAGGCAGTGGAAGGACAATGATGACATCTTCATAGCCAGCTGAGGCAGAGGTCACTTCGTCGTCCTCTGATACTGGTTCTGGAACAGGCTCAGGTTCAGGCATTGGCACTGGAGCTGACTCAGACTCTGGCGCTGGTACTGGTTCTGGAGTAGACACTGGCGCAGATTCTGATGCTGGCTCTGGCACTGGAGCTGACTCAGACTCTGGCACTGGTTCTGGAGTAGATGCTGGCACAGGCTCTGACACTGTCTCTGGCACTGGAGCTGACACTGGCACAGACGCTGGCACTAGCATTGACTCAGGCTTGGGTTTGGGCACTGGCTCTTGCTCTGGCTCTATTGTTGGCAGTGATTCTGGCTGGTGCTCTGGTTCAGATGCTGGCTCTGATGCAGGCTGAGGAACTGGTTCTGGTTCTGGCTCTGGTTCTAGCTCAGGTTCAGGTGCTGGCTCTGACTGTGGAACAAGCTGTGGGACTGGCTCTGGCACTACAGCCTCTAGGAGGGATTCTGGAACAGCAGCCTCCTCTACTGTTGCTGCAAAGGCCACTGGCGGGAGCTCTGGAGCAACAGCCTCTGCTGCTGCATCAGCCTCAGGCATGATAGCCCCATCCCAAAAAATTTCATGGGGGTCCTCTTCTTCTACTGATTCATAGATGAACGTAAGCATGTCTAGGAAAGTCTGTGAGTTCCGAAGGCACGGGTGCTCTACTCTGATGAGGTCAACGAGGTCATCCAGCTATCCAAGTGAGCATGAAGCTCACCCAGATTTATTCTGGTGGCTTGGGTTCTTCGAGGTCTGCATAGAACAGGTTACACTGCAGGTTGAATCCCCTGGGGTGATATATTCCATAATATGGTGTCGGGAGGTCCATTCCAACATGCTGCCGGAAATAAAAGGCTAGGGGTTGAGACAAGGGAACCCGGTAGACGCGTGGGATGGTGAACTGGATAACTTCCGCTACATCCATTGTGTTGGCAAAGTATTCTGTCAGGGATGAGGTAGGAGGCAGATGTAAGTGATGTTTATTGGCAATAGTGAAAACATACATGGGCAAACAGTCCAAATCGGCAGGCAAACTAATGAACTTGAAAACTAGCAAAAGGTTGGGCGAGGCACAAACAGGATATCATAGGTTGCGAGAAAACAGGAATGAGGAACAGGCACAGGAATCAGAAAACCAGGAAATCAGACACAGGAAATAAGGCTCGGTAATGCGTACTGTCGTAGCGTAATACGTTGCACTGAGCATGTGTCTAAACAGTCTTTATATCGGTGCACATATTGCTTCTTAATCATGTGCAGGTGTGCGTCATTAACAGCATGCGTGCGAGAGTCCACTCGACACGTGTGCAGCCCGGGGCACGCCTGAGAGTTTTTCAGGTGCATGCACCAAAGCGCACAGGACTGACAAAGATTATTAATGAAAACAACTGGATGCTTTGTTTTATAGTTTGTTTTTTCCAAATTTCTTTTTAAGCAGATGAAAAATATCGGCATATAGCCGGTAACAGTCAGTCTACAGTCCTATCTATCTATCTATCTATCTATCTATCTATCTATCTATCTATCTATCTATCTATCTATCTATCTATCTACAGTGGCATGCAAAAGTTTGGGCACCCTTACTGAAAATGTCTGTTACTGTGAATAGTTAAGTGAGCAGAAGATGAACTGATCACCAAAAGGCATAAAAGTAAAGATGACACATTTCTTTTCAGCATTTTCTGCAAGATTTGTGTATTATTTTTGTTTTGTACAATTGGAGAGTGAAAAAAGAAAAGGAACACCATGCAAAAGTTTGAGCACCCCAATACATTTGAGTTCTCAGGTAACTTTTACCAAGGTTCCAGACCTTAATTAGCTTATTGAGCTGTAGCTTGTTCAAATTCTTCATTAGGAAAGGCCAGATGATGCAGATTTCAAAGCTGTATAAATTTTCTGACTCCTCAAACTTGTCCCTAAAATCAACAGCCATGGGCTCCTCTAAGCCACTCCCTCACATTCTGAATAATAAAATAATTGATGCTCACTAAGCAGGAGAAGGCTACAAGAACGTAGCAAAGTGTTTTCAGGTAGCCGTTTCCTCAGATTGTAATGTTATTAAGAAATGGCAGTTAACAGAAACAGTGGAGATCAAGGTGAGGTCTGGAAGATGAAGAAAACTTTCTGAAAGAACTGCTTGTTGGATTGCTAGAAAGGCAAATAAAAACCCCTGCTTGACTGCAAAAGACCTTCAGAAAGATTTAGCAGACCCTGGAGTGGTGGTGCACTGTTCTACTATGCAGCGACACCTGAACAAATATGACCTTCATGGGAGAGTCATCAGAAGAAAACCTTTCCTACATCCTAGCCACAAAATTCAGTGTCTGAAGTTTGCAAATGAACATCTAAATAAGCCTGATGCATTTTGGAAACAAGTCCTGTGGACTGATGAAATCAAAATAGAACTTTTTGGCCACAATGTGCAAAGGTATGTTTGGAGAAAAAAGGGTGCCAAATTCCAGGAAAAGAACACCTCTCTAACTCTGAAGCATGGGTGTGGATCGATCATGCTTTGGGGTTGTGTTGCAGCTAGCGGCACAGGGCATATTTCATTGGTTGAGGGAAGCATGGATTCGAATAAATACCAGCAAATTCTGGAAGCAAACATCACAACATCTGTAAAAAAGTTGAAGTTAAAAAGAGGATGAGTCCTACAATAAGACAATGATCCAAAACACACCTCAAAATCTACAATGGAATACCTCAAGAGGCACAAGCTGAAGGTTTTGCCATGGCCCTCACAGTCCCCTGACCTAAACATCATTGAAAATCTGTGGATAGATCTCAAAAGAGCAGTGCATGCAAGACAGCCCAAGAAACATGTAGAACTGGAAGCCTTTTGCAAGGATGAATGCACGAAAATCCCCCAGGTAAGAACTGAAAGATTATTAGCTGGCTACAAAAAGTGTTTACAAGCTGTGATACTTGCCAAAGGGGGTGTTACTAGGTACTAACCATGCAGGGTGCCCAAACTTTTGCTTTGGGCCCTTTTCCTTTTTTGTCATTTAGTAAATGTAAAAGATAAAAATAAAAAGTTGTTTTTGCTTAAAATATTATGGGAATGAGTCATCTTTAACTTTATGCCTTTTGGAGATCATTTCATCTTCAACTTGCTTAACTGTTCACAGTAACAGCAATTTTGACCAGGGGTGCCCAAACTTTTGCATACCACTGTATCTATCTATCTGTCTGTCTGTCTGTCTGTCTGTCTGTCTGTCTATCTATCTATCTATCTATCTATCTATCTATCTATCTATCTATCTATCTATCTATCTATCTATCTATCTTTTTTTACCACAGTGGAAATCACAATCCACATTATCAGTGTTGTTATAGTGAGGGTTCCAAGCACCAAAGTCAACTCAGACCTGTCTATCAGTGGAAAAGTCAGGAATAGAAAACTCTATGACTCCAATATTATTTGAAGGCTCTACATAAAGAAAAAGTTTGAGAATCACTGCATTATACAAAGTTTCAGCTACAAGAAGCATTTATGACACAAATGAAAATGTTCTTGTAAACAGAGCTTTAGAAGCTCTGTGTCTCCTTTCTAAGCTATACATTTTAATCTAGTTAGCTATTGACAATTGCTGTTGATTAAAAAAAACAATGCTTTATTATGCTCTCTCTCTCTCTCTCTCTATTGTCTTTCTCAGCATTTCCAGAACATGTTGAAGTCAAAACTGAATGTTTTGACACTGCGTAAAGACTCATTACCGAGTGTCATCTTCCATGAACCAGAGGCCATCGAGCTCTGCTCTACAGCACACACCACTAAACCCCGCACACACACTGGCTATAAGGTATGACAGACACATACACACCACACAACATGTATAAGGTACAGAAACTAGTGAAATGACAAGTACTCGCTGGAATAGATTATTGTAATGTCTGGGATGATACTGTATATTGTTTTAGGGGTATGGCAATATAATGTGAAAGGAAACTCTAAAAATAATGATATATAATTACTATACCAGTATAAATCACAAAATGTTATTTCTACATACGTCTGTGGCTTCTAAGGCCCATGAACATCACCTCAGTGTGGATATTAGTTCTTATTTTTATCATAGGAGCCTAGCATTTAGCAGCATTAGCTAAAATAGCTCAAATATGTATGAATTAGTACTGATTCTGTAATCCAAAATCCTGAAACGGTTTCACTCTGTTATTTATGTACTTAATTCTGTAACTGCTTATTCTGGTCAGAATCCAGAACCTATCCTGGATCTTTAAAAATATTTTCTTTTAATCTCTATAGATTCTCCTAGATAGCAATGAAATCAGATGGAAGTAAAATTTGCTTGAGTCTTGTCTTTCAGATTTTTTTTCCCCCTGAGACAAAACCCCCGGTAATCCCTAGTAATCATATATTACCATATATGTAGAGAGATGTAGAGTTTACTTTTGATATACTGGTATGTCTTAGTGTATTTCAAGAGCCAGACACTAGTGCATAAGGTAGCTTTTATATGCTAGTAGGCGTACTTGAAGAGTTGTACGTAATGGGCTATTTATTCCATATGCTAAAGAACAACATGTTGAATTGTTTGTTTTTATGTGAGTTATATCTGAGTATACATGTTTTTATCTAAGTTTTAATTGTGTAATGTTATTTTGATATGTTAAGAATACATTTAATCAAACATTTAAAACTGGATTTGGAGATTTTAATTTAATTTTACTCAAATATCATTTGAACTTGGGGCAATTTCATTTTAGTCAGTCTACTGTAAAGAACTGCATCAAGTGAAAATATCTTGAATATATAGTATATATATTCAAATACTGTATATAGTCAAATTTATTACAGTAAACTAGATTACAATAAACCTAATATAAGATTATTAAACCTGGTTGTAGACATTTTATTCATTTCAAGCTTGTTTAACCAGCTTCACCAGCTATGCCCCACTGCTACAACCGTCAGAATGTGGAAATCTCAATTTATGGATTTTTAATGATTCAATTTTTATACACTTTATAATTTTATTCTTGTACTTCCTCTGTAAGACTTTTGTGTAATATTGCACTTGTCTTATATCCCACTGTACTGAATCCATACTGTATCCTAAAGGGCGTACACACAGAAAGTGATTTGTGGTGATGTGGTGACGAGCAACCAATGAAATTCGGCAATTTGTAGTGATGACAGGTGAAATAACCACTAGTGACATGAAGTGGGTGGGTAGCAAGTTAAAGTGCTTTCAACTTGAGGCAACTACCAATGGGAGTAAAAGGATATCACTGACTGACAGGTGACACCAACACTGAATTCCACAAAACTTTTACCGTGAAACTCATTGAAATATTTACAATGTCCACAACAGTCTCCCTGAATTTTAGAACTGCACTCATTAGTCGTATAAGGATAATTATGTACAACCCCAAATCAGAAAAAGGGCCAGTATTTTGAAATTGAAATTGAAACTGAAAACTATGATTTGTAAATAATCTTTGACTCAAAAAACTCAAAATTGCACTCAAAAAACATAACAGCACATTATTTGGTGCTTTACCTCATGAATTTTATTGATTTTTTTTTAAAAATAAATGCATTAAAAAAAAGTTAGGAAAGTAAAGCATTTAACTGCTTTATAATGTTGCCATTCCTTCTCACAACACTTAAAAGATGTTTAGGGACTGAAGACACCAAGTGAGGAAGTGTTTCGGGTGTTATTTTGTCCCATTCTTCCTGTAAACAGGTCTTAAGGTGTGCAACAGTACAGGGTCGTTGTTACGATATTTTTCGTTTTAAAATTTGCCGCACATTCTCTATTGGGACAGAGAGGACATACACCCTCTTCTTCTGCAGCCATGCCTTTTTAATATGTGTAGAATGTGGTTTTGCATTGACTTATTGAAATATCCTCAGAAAAGATGTCGCCTTGAAAATCTCAATGTACTTTTCTGAATTAATGCTACCATTACAGAAGTGTAAGTTACCTTTGCCAAGTTCACTGACAGAACCCCATACAATGACAGACCCTGGCTTTTGGACTTATTGCTGGTCACAGTCTGGATGGTCTTTTTCATCTTTGGCCTGGAGCATATGGTATCTGTTTTTTCCAAAAAAAAAAGACCCAGAATACTGATTTGTCTGACCACAGTACATGTTTCCACTGTGTGATGGTCCATCCCAGACACCTCAGAGCCCAGAGAAGTTGACAGCACTTCTGGACACAGTTAACATAAAGCTTCCTTTTTGCACAGTAAAGATTTAACTGACATTCGTGGATGTAACTCCATATTGTAATGCTTGACAAAGGTTTGCCAAAGTAATCCTGAGCCCATGTGGTTATATCAGCTATAGATGAATGACAGTTCTTCATGCAGTACCATCTGAGGGATCGGAGATCATGGGTGTTCAGCTTAGGCTTGCGCCCTTACCCTTTATGAACCGAAATTTCTCCAAATTTGCTGCACTGTAGAGGGTGAAATATCCAAATCCCTTCCTATCTTTCTTTGAGGAACTGTTGTTTTTAAACATTTCAATAATTTTCTCACACATTTTTTGACAAGCTGGAGATCCTTAGCCCATCTTTGCTCCTCAAAGGAGGATACGCCTTTCCTGGATACTGATTTTGTACCAAATCATGATTACAATGACCTGTTGACATCACCTGTTCCAAATCACATCATTATTTTATCATTTAATCTCATTACTAGCCCTAAATTGTCCTAATCCCCAGCTTTTTTGGAATGTGTTGCAGACCTGAAATGCAGTAATGGATGTATATTAAAAAATGATATGAAATTGACCAGACAAAGCATGAAATATCTTGGGTTTATACTGTCTGCAATGAAATACAAGTCAAAGTAAATTTAGAAATCACTGATTTTTTTAATTTGCATTTTTCATACTGTCCCAGCATTTTCTGATTTGTGTTGTAAAATGCAATTATTTATAGCGACAAGACTTCAGATTTGTTATTTTGGTGAAAGGTTTAGCCAATCATTTTTATTTATAAAGATTCATCTGATTTTTTGATAGGAAGAATCTTGCTACAAGGTAAGTGATATAGCTAGCCATTGCGCTCACAGTATACAGTATATTCATGAATATACGGTACATTCATGATAAAAAATTGCATTTATAAACACTTTTACATACCTCACACATTTCTCAGAATAAAACAAACTCTCTCACTCTCATCCCAACATTTATCTTAGGAGACAGACTAAAATCTGTCTTTACAAAGCATGACAGAAACCAGAAAAAGTTACAGCTTTGATCTATAAACTGTACCATCTATGAACTAAAAGAAATTAAGCATGGTTCTGTCCATATACATACACTAGAGACTTTTTTATGGTCTTGAAGCAAACTAGCTAGGTCCTGCTTATTTCACTCAGAAACAATTTGGGCTGGGAAATATACAAGAGGGTTACCTGGGCAAACAAAGCCTGGAATGTCCAGGCGATAAGTGAATCATTTTATATGTGGATGATGCTAATGACCAGCTTTCAGCGAGAAAGTGATGGGCGCTGAGTGAATCGCTTCCTTTGTGTACGCCACTTAACACGGCAATATGTTTGATAAGGTACTTAGAAATTTATGGAGACAGTCATGGATGTCTGACTGAGGTCGTTCCGTTAGGTAGGTAGGTATGCATGTTAGATAACCTGTGAAGTATACAACTATAATCTTGGTAGAATCTTCCATAGTTGCCCATGTTATGCAATTTATAAATGATCCCTTTCTTTTGCCATTATTATAAAAAGTACTGATGACCTGCATTTCTGAATGATTAGCTTCAGCAGGCTTTAATGGAAGAAAATGTAAAAATGTACTGTAAAAATATACAGTACATTCATGATAAAAAATTGCATTTATAAACACTTGTACATACCTCACAAATTTCTCAGAATAAAACAAACTCTCTCACTCCAGTTTGCAGCCTGCATGCTTAGACAGACACACACACACACACACACACACACACACACACACACACACACACACACACCTGGACCTTAACGCGCCTTCTTTTCTCCCCTCTGGACCATCAAAAGCGTATTAAAAATATACACATTTTACATAAACAGTCAGAATGTAACAATCTAATTTGATTCTGTATGTAAGTGCATTCTATCACGACTTACACCGACCAGCTACTCACTACATCGCTGGCTCACGCTATGTCATTTCCTGATTTCCTAAACTACAGGGGAGGGGGCACAGAATGTGCATGCGCTAATTGCGCATCAAAAAATTTAGTGGCGTTAAAAAGAATTTGCGTTAACGCATTATTATTACGTTAACTGTGACAGCCCTATTAAAAATATATTTAATTTTATTTGGCTTTCTGTCCATTCCAGAGGAAGAAAATACAGATTTTGCACTTTTTGTGTGTTTATTTCTTGAGAAGTAGAAGAGAGAATGTCGAATGTACAGTGAATGTCCAGTATCAAACCAAGTTTACTGCAGTGCATTTTAAGTGGTACCGAAATAAGGCACTGAAATCTGCATTGTGATTTGGTATGGTAGATACCAATCAAATAGAAACCAGTGGCACTGGGTTTCGGTACCCAAACCCATTCACCACATTTAGGACACCCGTGTCTTTTTTCCTGTCTAGCTCACACAAGGAAATCTGGAAAAGTGTGTTCGTTTGTCTCCTGTTGAGACCCTGTCCATGTCAACACTGCAGATCAGTCTGTCAGAATCTTACACACACACACACACACACACACACACACACACACACACACACGGAGATATGCTCAGGGGTGACTCAGGTACAGGCATGTGAGAAAATTAGGACACCCCATTAAATAATCAGCTTTTTATTTAGAAATGGTACACATACCAATATCCAGGCATGTTTTTATGTATTTTTCAAAAAGAAAGTGATTTGATTGCAATTTAACAACAAAAATGAACATTGTTTGACAAATCCAAAAAAAGAAAAAAAATAAAGTATGTATTTCAATGGAGGAAAAAGTTAGGACACCCTACCCCCTAGTAGCTAGTGTTGCCCCCTTTGGCTGATATAACTTCAACGAGACGCATTTTGTAGCCTTTTACCAGTCTCTGACATCGATCAGGAGAAAGTTTGGCCCACTCCTCAATGCAGAATTCTTTTAGCTGTGAGATGTTTGAGGGGTGTCTTGCATGTACAGCCCGTTTCAAGTCACCCCACAGCATTTCGATGGGATTAAGATCAGGGCTTTGACTTGGCCATTCCAGGACTCTCCACTTCTTCTTTTTTAGCCAGTCCTTGGTGGATTTGCTGGTATGCTTTGGGTCATTGTCTTGTTGCAGTATCCAGTTACGCTTCAGCTTTAATTTTTTGACAGATGGTTTCACATTTTCTTCAAGCACCCTCTGATACACAGTAGAATTCATGGTGGATTCTATGATGGTGAGTTGGCCAGGTCCTGCTGCAGCAAAGCATCCCCAAACCATGACACTGCCCCCTCCATGCTTTACAGTTGGTATGAGGTTCTTTTCTTGGAAGGCTGTATTTGGTTTACGCCAAACATGTCTTCTGTTCTGGTGTCCAAATAATTCAATTTTAGACTCATCTGTCCAAAGAACCTTATTCCAGAAGTCGTGGTCTTTGTCTATGTTCTCTCTGGCAAACTTCAGTCTGGCCTTGATGTTTTTTTTAGAGAGCAAAGGTTTCTTCCTTGCACACCTCCCATGCAAGTCACACTTGTGCAGTCTCTTTCTGATGGTAGAGTCGTGCACTTTCACATTGACAGTTGCCAGAACCTGCTGTAATTCCCTTGATGACACTTTAGGATTTTTCAGGACCTCTTTGACCATCTTGCGTTCTGCTCTTGGGGTAAACTTGCTCGGACGGCCAGATCTTGGCATGGTGGCAGTTGTTTTAAATGTCCTCCACTTGTAAATAATTTTGCGAATGGTGGAATGGCTAATGTTAAATGCTTTTGAAATCTTTTTGAATCCTTTACCAGAGTCGTAAGCGGCCACAATCTTCTTTCTGAGGGCATCAGGAAGCTCTTTAGACCTCACCATGGCGCTCACCTCAACATCCCAACTGTCAGGGCCACACCAAACTAAATTTGAGGTTTAAATAGGGCAAGGCTCCATTCAAATGCTGGGTAACGATGTACTAATCATGTGCACCTGACGTGATGCACCTGTTTGGGATTTTCAACATTTTAAGAGGGATAATATAGGGGGGTGTCCTAATTTATTCCTCACCAGAAATTGCATTATTTTTTAATTAAATTTTACAGAAAGTTTTAAAAAGGCTTTTCTTATTTTTTTATTGTTTAGTTATATTACTTGGATCCCTCATTTTAATTAAAATTTACATTAAATACCCATATGTCCAAATATATTTTAAAATACACAGGATTTCATGAGGTGTCCTAATTTTTTCACATGCCTGTATGCAATAATGGACTCAATAGTAGAGAGAGAGAGTGTGTGTGTGAGTGTGTGGTAGGATTGTTGTCTTGTATTCCAGCATTCCAGAAAGAGAAAACTCATCTGACTCTGTAGCAAATAATTTTCAGAGCGCACATATTACTGCTATTTCCTCTTGCAGCTCACAGCACGTCTACAGAAGGACAGAGAGAGAGAGAGAGAGAGAGAGAGAGAGACAGACAAACAGACTAACCCTACAATGGATCATATTTATATGAACCAAACATTAGGTCCATTTATCAATCTTTTAGTAAAGCTGTGTATAAATGCTTTCATAAGCTTTCATAAACTAAAAATTTCTGCTGGATTTAAAAAAAGTGTTGGAAAAAGTGATTTTTTTAAGTACTTGTGTGTGTGTGTGTCTCGATGAATACCATCACACCCATATATTACCTGGTCTGGACACGACTCAGCTGATTTGCATTGTGTGAAAAAAAATCAGTAAAAGGCAAACCTAACACAGCTGAAATGATGAGCAAAAGACAAAAACAGACTTTCTCAGAGCTACAAGTGAAAGTTATTTTCACTGAGATATTTTAGTACTGGCACAAAATATGGAAACACCAAAGAAAAGATCGATTTTGCATACTTAATCAGTGCAAGTGCAAATGACATCAGAATCTGCACTGAAGGCTACTGAAATACATTATGAACATACAGAGACACCGTTTTAACTACAATTTTACACTTTAACCATGAAAACACTATATTTAGCAATTTTGACCATCATTGTGTGATAAACATCATAAAAATATTGGAAATAGTATCTCTCTTTGTCTAGTTTAGCCCCAAAAACCTTCTTAATCACTCCTGGTTGGGCAATCCTACCATGATATGCTAATTAGCAGCACCGGAGCACCCCAGGGCATGGTGCTAGCCCCTCTTCTCTTCACCCTGTACACCGCGGACTTCTGCTACAACTCGGAGCTGTGTCACATTCAGAAGTTTGCAGATGACACAGCCATCGTTGGGTGTATCAGTGACGACAGAGAGGAGGAGTATAGGAGCCTGGTGAGGGACTTTGCTGTGTGGTGCAACAGGAACCATCTGCAGCTCAACACCTCGAAGACTAAAGAGCTGGTCATTGACTTTGGGAGGTCCAGGCCAAGGTCACGACCAGTTCTGATCGAGGGAGTCGAGGTGGAGGCTGTGGATTCCTACAAGTACCTTGGGCTGTGGCTGGACAGCAAGCTGGACTGGACTTGCAACACCAATCACTTATACAGGAAGGGACAGAGCAGGCTATACTTCCTTAGGAGGCTGCAGTCCTTTAACATCTGCAGGAAATTCCTGTGGATGTTCTATCAGTCTGTGCTCACCAGTGTCCTATTTTACACCGTGGTGTGCTGGGGGGGCAGCACATCCAAGAAGGACACATCCAGGCTGGACAAACTGATCAGGCGGGCCGGCTCTGTGGTCGGAATGAAGCTGGACTCTCTGGTGATGGTGGCAGAGAAGAGGTCTATGGACAAACTATTGAACATCATGGACGATGCCAGTCACCCTCTGCACACCGTCATCAGCAACCAGAGGAGCCTGTTCAGTGACAGAATGCTCCTTCCCAAGTGCAGGATGAACAGACTCAAAAACTCCTTTGTCCCTCATGCCATCAGACTGTACAGCTCCTCTTTGGGGGGGAGGAGGGGTAACAGGAGGACAGAGGACGGGAAGGAGCAGTAGCCTAGCCTAACCATAAGCAATACCGGACAATGTGCAATATAATGTGCAATATAAAGTGCAATATCTTTCCTGCTGCGCCCACCCTTTTTTTTCTTTTCCCCCTCTCTCTCCCCCTTCCTCTCTTCCCCATATCTTATTCTTTTATATTTGTATATGATAATACTTAATTTATTTTAATTTATCTAGAAGTTTTCTCTGTTTCTTTTCTCTGTTTATCTGTAATGATGCTGCTGGAATCTTAATTTCCCTGAGGGAACCCTCCCAAAGGGATCAATAAAGTTTTATCTAATCTAATCTAATCTAATCTAATCTAATCTAATCTAATCTAATCTAATCATTCCACAGGTGAAAGCCATTAACTAAATCATGTGGTCTCTACAGATAATTAATTAGGAAAAGTATTTATCCTCTGACCACAGCCAGGCAACAGGCAGAAATGGCACCAGAGAGAGAAACTACAGAAGAGCAGCGTATTAGGATGAAGGTGAGGGAGGAGGGCCGTTCATACCGAGCCACAGCAAAGAAACTGCATGTGACCCACAGTGCTGTCTGGAAATGCCTCCAGCGTCACCAGAAGACTGGGAACTTCAAGCACATATCAGGCAGAGGAAGGAAGAAAAAGTTGATGTCCAGTATCTCAAGACTACATCCCTACGAGAGAGGAAGAAATCCAGCAAGGAACTGGCACAGGACCTCCAAGATCCTACAGGCAAGGATGTCTCCCCACGACTGGTTAGGAAGATGCTGTCAGCAGAAGGCCTCAAAGGTCATGTGTCAGTGAGCAAACTTTTGTTGAGAGGTGGAAATAAGCAGAAGAGACTTAACTGGGCAAAAATTCACAGGAGTTGGACTTCTGAGCAGTGGAAAAGGGTCATGTTCTCAGATGAGAATAAATTTGAATTATTTGGCAACGCTATGCGACAGTATGTCAGGTGCAGAAAGGGAGAAAGATACAAGGCAAACTGTATTTCTCCCACAGTAAGACATGGCAGAGGGGCCCTGCAAGTATGGGAAACCATCACCTACAATGGAGTTGGTCATCTCTACAAAATAGATGAGACCCTCACTGCTGACAAGTACAGGCAAATCCTTATCCATCATGCTGTGCCTTCTGGAAGACCTCTCAGAGGCTGTCCACACGGCAACGGATTCAGGTGAATCTGATAAAATTGTTTATCGTTTCGGCCTGGCGTCCACACGGCACTGGCGTTTTGGGTGCCCCAAAACGATATTTTTTGAGAACGGGTTCCAGAGTGGAAAAATCTGGCAACGGCGCCGTTGCGAAGTCGTCTGGATGAGTAGAACGGATTTGTTTACGATGACGTCACAACCACATGACTAGAACAAGCAGCACTCTTGCTGTTTTGTATGAACCACTGCATTGCATTCACTTTTGTATACAGCTTTTCTTTTAAATAAACAAGTAACTGAACCATTTCTTGAATTTCTTTTTTTTATTGGATAAGACTGCTTTTCAAAATGTTCACACACAATATAAAAAGTTATATAAATTATATAAAAATGCTTTTCAAAATGTTCACACACAATAAGAAAATTAAGTTATATAAAACTATGCACACTAATAAAACTAATTTGTACACACAGAAGGCACGATTTCCTCGCGTAGTCGCAGCCATCTTCTTCTTGTTGTTGTGTGTTTGTTCCGTCTTACAGCGCACGTAGAGGTGTGGCATGTGTATTGCATTGTTTTCGGCAAGCGCTGCGTTGCCATATGCACCTGATATTTTACTGATCCGTTGCCCATGTGGACGCGATATTTTTTTAAATAAAATCTCATTGCCGTTGTCGTGTGGATGTAGCCTCATTGACAACAACTTTATCTTTCAGCAAGATAATGACCCAAAACATACAGCCAGGGTGGTTAAACAGTATTTACAAAACAAAGAACAAGATGGCAGCTTGACAGTTCTTGATTCGCCAGCCCAAAGTCCTGACATGAATATAATTGAGCAAGTCCGGATCTACAAAGAGCAAGAGAAGGTGAAAAGGGTTCCTTCAAACCTGCCACAGCTCTGGGAAGTGTTGCAAGACGTATGGAGATCAATTCCACTTGATTTTATTCATAAACTTTATGATAGCATGCCTGATCGTGTCAGTGCACTTCACAGAGTCAAGGGGTTCCATACCAAATATTGACAATATTTAATAATGATTTACTCTGGTTACTTGCAACATTTGTTTGTTATTATGAAAAAGTTTACTTTGTTAAGAGAACTTGTGAACAAAAGGTCAAATTTTGTGTTGTTTTATCATTTTGGTAGGTGTTTCCATATATATATATACATATATATATATATATGTGTATATATATATATATATATATATATATATATATATATATATATATATATATATATACAGTGGTGCTTGAAAGTTTGTGAACCCTTTAGAATTTTCTATATTTCTGCATGAATATGACCTAAAACATCATCAGATTTCCACACAAGTCCTAAAAGTAGATAAAGAGAACCCAGTTAAACAAATGAGACAAAAGTATGATACTTGGTCATTTATTTATTGAGGAAAATGATCCAATATTACATATCTGTGAGTGGTAAAAGTATGTGAACCTTTGCTTTCAGTATCTGGTGTGACCCCCTTGTGCAGCAATAACTGTAACTAAATGTTTCCGGTAACTGTTGATCAGTCCTGCACACCAGCTTGGAGGAATTTTAGCCCATTCCCCCATACAGAACAGCTTCAACTCTGGGAGGTTGGTGGGTTTCCTCACATGAACTGCTCGCTTCAGGTCCTTCCACAACATTTCGATTGGATTAAGGTCAGGACTTTGACTTGGCCATTCCAAAACATTAACTTTATTCTTCTTTCACCATTCTTTGGTAGAATGACTTGTGTGCTTAGGGTCGTTGTCTTGCTGCATGACCCACCTTCTCTTGAGATTCAGTTCATGGACAGATGTCCTGACATTTTCCTTTAGAATTCGCTGGTATAATTCAGAATTCATTGTTCCATCAATGATGGCAAGCTGTCCTGGCCCAGATGCAGCAAAACAGGCCTAAACCATGATACTACCACCAGCATGTTTCATAGATGGGATAAGGTTCTTATGCTGGAATGCAGTGTTTTCCTTTCTCCAAATATAACGCTTCTCATTTAAACCAAAAAGTTCTATTTTGGTCTCATCCATCCACAATACATTTTTCCAATAGCCTTCTGGCTTGTCCACATGATCTTTAGCAAACTGCAGACGAGCAGCAATGTTCTTTTTGGAGAGCAGTGGCTTTCTCCTTGCAACCCTGCCATGCACACCATTTGTTGTTCAGTGTTCTCCTGATGGTGGACTCATGAACATTAACATTAGCCAATGTGAGCGAGGCCTTCAGTTGCTTAGAATTTACCCTGGGGTCCTTTGTGACCTCACCAACTATTACACACCTTGCTCTTGGAGTGATCTTTGTTGGTCAACCACTCCTGGGGAGGGTAACAATGGTATTGAATTTCCTCCATTTGTACACAATCTGTCTGACTGTGGATTGATGGAGTCCAAACTCTTTAGAGATGGTTTTTAACCTTTTCCAGCCTGATGAGCATCAACAATGCTTTTTCTGAGGTCCTCAGAAATCTCCTTTGTTCGTGCCATGATACACTTCCACAAACATGTGTTCTGAAGATCAGACTTTGATAGATCCCTGTTCTTTAAATAAAACAGGGTGCCCACTCACACCTGATTGTCATCCCATTGATTGAAAACACCTGACTCTAATTTCACCTTCAAATTAACTGCTAATCTTAGAGGTTCACATACTTTTGCCACTCACAGATATGTAATATTGGATCATTTTCCTCAATAAATAAATGACCAAGTATAATATTTTTGTCTCATTTGTTTAATTGGGTTCTCTTTATCTACTTTTAGGACTTGTGTGAAAATCTGATCATGTTTTAGGTCATATTTATGCAGAAATATAGAAAATTCTAAAGGGTTCACAAACTTTCAAGCACCACTGTATATATATATATATATATATATATATATATATATATATATATATATAAGTGCTGTCAAAAACGTCGCGTTATTAACGCGTTAACTTGACTCAATTTTAATGCCGATAATTTTTTTATCACGAGATTAACGCTCTGTGATATGATGTAGGTTTTTCATAAGCTTTTGAAACTGCCAGGAACTTGGAACAGAGACTTTGCTTAGAAAAACGATAGCAGCTAGACTGTAATGCCACGCCCCACACAGCCAGAGTCCTCTGCCCTCCCCCCAAAGAACCAGCGCGGGCAGGGCGCGCTAGTAGAGATGGGATTTATGGCTCTTTGATGGGATCCGCATCTTTGTGATCCATTCTTTGAAAAGAGCCGTTCAAAAGACTGGCTCATTTGGCTCTTTTTAAATATTTATTCAGTTTTAAGAAGACAGCGTCTAAAGAAGCCAGATCCCTCTGAACTGTAAACTCAATGTTATACCAGAAATCCTTCCTGTAATATGCAAATTTGGCCGCCTCTGATTGGACAGCGCGATGCATCAACAGGCAGAAAGTGTAAAAGTACAAAATGTGTTAAGTGAGCTGAAACAGTAAAGATCAGATTCAATGCAATATTTATCAACGAACAACTTAAAGTTAATATAATAGTGTACTTTATATTATAATCAAGCATGTCAAGCCTACCGTCACTGTGTAACCTGTCTCTCTGATTAGAGTTGTAGACTAACTCAAGCAGTAGATCACTTCACTTATGGTTCTTTTGCTAGCCCCGGTGCTTGGCTTAGGTTTTACTTTGCAGTGGCTGTGTCAAGACGTGTTATGCTTTGCAATAAAAAAAACATTGGTACAAAGCAAGCCCATTCACATTTTTATGCTGATAAGAGAATTACAATGTTTTTTCATGTGACAAAAATGTGTGATTAAATGTGCGATTCATTGCGAGTTAACTATGACAATTGCGACATTAATCGCGATTAAATATTTTAATCGCTTGACAGCACTAATATATATATGGGGCGGCGTAGTGGTTAGTGCTGTCGTCTCACAGCAAGAAGGTCTGGGTTCGAGCCCCGTGGCCAGCGAGGGCCTTTCTGTGCGGAGTTTGCATGTTCTCCCTGTGTCTGCGTGGGTTTCCTCCGGGTGCTCCGGTTTCCCCCACAGTCCAAAGGCATGCAGGTTAGGTTAACTGGTGACCCTAAATTGACCAAAGGTGTGAGTTTGAATGGTTGTCTGTGTCTATGTGTCAGCCCTGTGATGACCTGGCGACTTGTCCAGGGTGTACCCCGCCTTTCTCCCATAGTCAGCTGGGATAGACTCCAGCTTGCCTGCGACCCTGTAAAACAGGATAAAGCGGCTGGAGATAATGACATGAGATGATATATATTATATACAGTACGAGGGTAAGTCAAAAAGTTCTAAGACAGACGGTATAATTTCTAAAGAAATTCAAAAGAATTCAGAAAAGGAATACAAGGAAGGAATTCTCCGATGGAAACATCGCTTGCAAAAGTGTTTAGACTTAAATGGAGGATATGTAGAGAAATAGCTTTGTTATTTTCATAAATAAAGATTTTTTTCATTTGTCTTAGAAATTTTTGACTTACCCTCATGTGTGTGTGTGTGTGTATACCTACCAAAAGTCGTCGACCTTGACTTCATCTTTGTTATTATTCACCAATATTCACTTCACCTTCTGCGAATAATTGTTTTTAGATAGATAGATAGATAGATAGATAGATAGATAGATAGATAGATAGACACACAGTATACATACAGTGTACAGTGGTGAATTTATATATATTACAGTATCAGTCAAAAGTTTGGACACACCTAATCTAATTCAATGGTTTTTCTTTATTTTTTCATTAAAAGACATTTCATATCTTACAGTAATGATGGACTATCGTTTCTCTTTGCTTACTTGAGAGGTTCTTGACATAATATGGATTTACAGTTCCTTTCCCATTAACATTGTCTTGTACTTCTACTGAAAGATAAAGAAGAAGAAGGATATGAGTCCAGTTGTATCTATACACTCTTTATTAATTTGTTAGAACTACATTTTGCAAACATTTTGGGTTAAGTTGAGAATTAAAGCTTCAGCATGCAGAGTTTTTTTTTTTTTTTTACAAAAAACATGATTATTGAATCAATGGGTTAAAAAACAAAACAACTCTATAGTATGAAGTTCCTGAGTTTCTGTGAGTAGTTCTGATGATGCTGTAGTAGTAATTCATAGTCAGAGTTTACTGTGTCATATTGAAATTAATGGGAAATTTGTATACATACATAACCAGTCAAAAGTTTGGTCATACCTTCTAATTCCATGTTTTTTCTTTATTTTCATTAATTAAAAAAGTCACTTCATGTCTTAAGGTAATGATGGATGTTGTTTCTCTTTACTTAGTTGAGCAGTTCTTGATATAATGGATTACCACATTTGTGGAATAGGGCTATTTACTGTATTTTTATGATTTACTATTCACTGTTTGAGCTCAAACGTATTAAGAAGGCAAGAAATTGCACTAATTACTTTTTGATGAGCCACACCTGTTAATTGAAAAGCATTCCAGGTGACTACCTCATGAAGCTCATTAAGTGTGCAAAGCATCATCAAGGTAAACGGTGGCTACTTTGAATCTAAAATAGGAAAAGTTTTTTTTAACACTTTTTTTTTGTTTACCACATAATTCCATAGGTGTTATTTCATAGACTTGATGCCTTTAATATTGTTATACAATGTATAAAATAGTCAAAATAAAGAAAAAAACCTATGAATAAATAGGGATGTCCAAACTTTTGACTGATACTGGATGTATATATACAGGGTGTTTCAAAAATTTGATGTCATTTCACAATCTAATAACTTTGCCAGTTCTCGTTCAACTGAGCTCAAATTTTAACAGCATGTGTGGAAACACGTCAAAATTTTATGTTTAATGTTTTTTGTTTTTATCTTTTTAGGTATAGACATGCCATTCACTGGAAAAGAAAAGGCGTTTTGTGTGTTAAAGTATGCTCAAACACAGTCGAACAAGACAGTGCAGCATGCATTTATGAGAGAATTCTCTAAAATTGCACCAACTGCAATGCAGATTTGGACATGGCACAAAAAGTTCAAAGAGGAAGGCTGTCTGTGTGTGTCTGTCTCAGGTGGCACGCATATTGAAAATTTGTGAAATCGTTCATGGAATCCACATACCTTTGAATTTCTCATTCAGATTTTGAGGAATAAATCTTATATTGCTCAACATTAAGCCTGTTCAGTTTCATTTGCCTAGAGTATGTAGTTTCTGGGATATTTATGTTTCAAATAATATAAAATTTTATGAAATACCCTGTACTTATACACCACTTGAGCCAGTTCTCTTTTCATACAGTGGCATTCTTAATTGGTCATATTTGTATTAATTAATGTATTTATGTTAGTTCGCTTTATTTATTTATTTATTTTTCTTTTTTTTATTCTTTATTAATATCATTAATATGAAATGACCAGATTTCACAAATGTTTCATTAAGTTTGTGTAACTGAAATATACAAACTATTTCAATTTGACAGTGTAATCTGCATCTAAAAGTTCAGTATCTCATAAAGATTTATATGAATTGAAGCCGATCAGTGGAGGGTGACATTAGTTAGTCTTCTTATGTATATATTTCCACACATGGAGGAGCATGAGTAGTATATGAATGTTTTTTTTTTCTTCTTCTGAAATGACAAGATTTTCAAGAATACCAAGTTTGTGGCATAAATGCTCCTGCAAACATTTTAGGAATGAATCAGTTCTGATCTGGATTGATAAATGAGGCCCATTGTCACAATCCACAATGTGTTCTATAAGTGCACTCATGATATGTAGTAGGTACAGATATTTGAAACCAACCGTGAGTTGGCCTAGTGGTTAGCGTGTCCACTTCTCGATCGGGAGCTCGCAAGTTCTACTCATGGTCGGGTCATACCAAAGACCATCATAAAAAAATGGTACCTACTGCCGTCTGGCAAGGCATGCTGCAATGCAGATGCGAGTGGGGAGTCAAACTCTCACGGTTACCAGAGGACTAGCCCCCCACTGTAACCCTAGCTATGTAATAGGCGAGAGGCCGAGGGCTACGGAAACGGAGATCAGTGCCACCCTATGCACCACATGGCGTGGGAAGGACTTTGACAGATATTTGAAAACTGTGTATAGCCTCTATATTGAACAGAGTGTGTAATTTAGAACACATCTACAGTTGATGGTGTTGTAATGATGCTAAGACATTTTGTTTTTTTGGTGTTTATGTAGCTCTGTTAGTAGTTAGAAATGTATCCACACTCACAAATACTATAATTGCAAGTGCAAGAAACCAAGAGAAACAGACAGATGGAAGAAGAGGAGGGAGACAGAGACAGTTCAGATTTAAGCCTTGTAATTGCAGACTAAACAAACTGTCTGAAAATGGTACACACACATTCACACATGCTACTGCAAATGACACCAACACCAGTTGCTCCACAATGTGTGTGTGTGTGTGTGTGTGTGTGTGTGTGTGTGTGTGTGTGTGTGTCAGAAACACATTTCTGTTTCTGTGAACTATACTTAGCTCTCAGTGTGTTTCTTTTTTTTAGGTGACCTATCTAGGGAAAGTGACAATCCCGGGCTCCAAGTTCCTCTCAGGCTGCACTGAGTCTGCCGTGGTGGCATTATGGGATACAAAGTGCTCGTCAATCGCCATGGATGCCTTGCTAGAAATCCGTCCCTTCCAGGTCCGTCTGCACCACTTGGGTGGGCGAAGTGAGGTGCCAGACTCAGTGGAGTCGTTCCAGGTGGCACGGATCGCATATTGCACAGCTGATCATGAGGTGAGCCCGAAGGTGTTCGCTTTCATTTACCGACAGATCAACGAGGACCTGACGTTCCAGATGGACTGCCACGCCGTGGAGTGTGAGAGCAAGCGTGCTGCCAAGATGCTGGCTCATGCCATGATGGATGCCTTCACCAAGACCTTCCACTCCATGCGGACCGACGGGCGCATTCACCAATCAGGATGCGAGATTCCTGAAGACTCAAATGCAAACCCTGATGATGGTTGAGGCTGAGGGCCAAGGGGGTGGGACCAATAGGGGGAATGTTGATCCCATCTGTTTCAGTCTTTGGTGGGATAATAAAAAAAAAAAAATCAAAATGTTCTCTTAGCTCATGGCTAATAAATAAATGCATCACTGCAGCCATATTGCTATCAAATCTTGTTATTGTTCTAGAATGTTGCAATGAAAAATTGTTCTAGAACATGTATTAGGACATCACAATGGATTGTTGTTCTCAACTGCTGCGATAGTATATTGTATCAGAATGTTGCCATTGTTGTTCTACAATATTGTGATCCAGGTGTGTTCTAGAATACTGTTATAGAATACGGCATTTAGAATATTGGCGAACATTTTGATAGAGGTTATGGAATATTGGATTAGGACATGATAGTTCGTTGCTCTCAAATTCCATCTCATGATGGAATGCGGTGTTAGATAAAATATTATTCTAAATTATTATCAGCCTTGCTCTAGAACATCACAATGAAAAAAAATTTCTAGAATATTGCAACCCTTGTTATAGAACACAAATCTAAATTATTTTTTAAAAACTCAGATTGTTTTACATTATTTTGAAAAATGTTTTTGAATGCCTTGATGTAATATTGCTCTAGAACATTGTACACATTGTTCTAGAATATTGTTTTAGAATAGCACAAGCTTTTTATGGAGCGTCAAATATTGGGAGCGTTGTTCTAGAACTTATGAAAGATTCTTCCCAAATATTGCATCATGATGCAACATTTGTTTTAGAATGTGATGGAATATTGTTCTAGAATGTTGCTAGCATGCTTCTGGTACACTGATGGAACTTTGTTCCAAGGAGATGGTAAAGAACATGTATTTTAGAGCATTAAGGAATATTGCAGGCATTTGTAATGGATCATCAAATATTGTGTCATTATTGTAAAGCATTGTTATGAAAATTGTCCAGAATATTACATCAGTACACAGCATTATTTTAGACTGTTATGATGGAATGTTGGATACACTGCCCTAGAACAAAGATGAAAAGTAGTCAAGAATGTCACATTTAGATTATTCTAGAATGTTGCTTCACCATTTGAAAGAAAAAAAAAATCTAGATTATTGTTTTAGAATGTTATGATTGATCAGAGATGCCAAATCACTATCCCAGGTGCCCAGCTACTTTTCTGTGCTTTTATTTTTCTGTATGTACGGTAGTTCCTTGGTGGTCAAGTAGATTCTAGAGGCAGTCCATCAACCGCAGAAAGGAAGTATGCCATATTGACAAGCTATTTTTTAATTTAAATTACATTTAAATCTAACACACAAGAATTGGTTAAAATATTTTATGTTGCAATGCAGTACCAGTTAGTTTTAGAATATTGCCTACAGCTAAACTACATACATGGACATCTGTCCTATTATGACATTACATTATTTAAAATATTAGCATAAAAGCATGTCAGTGATGAAATTTAAACACCTAATATAGAAATTAACTTTACTACTAGCCACAGTACAATGAAAAATACTTAGGAGACCAGATCTGAAAAGAAATTCACCTGTGATCGTGTGGACTCGGCCTATGGCTACAAAGAGTTGTCTTCAATCCTGGAAATTTGAGAACTCACTCATTTTCATGTCACTGCACTTAACTAGCTAAGTACCTTGTTATATTTCAGGCTAAATTTCATTAGCTCCACTTTTTAGCCTAGTTATTAGATTCCTAAACAACCAAAAAGATATATGACTGGGTTTATGATCTGGATTTATGATTTCTCTACCCTGTAGAGTATTCTGAATATTGTGAGAACTGTTCTAGTACATTGTGATGGAATGTGCTTCTGAAACATTGTGTACATCTTTTTAAAACGTGGTGATGAAAATGGTTATAGAATACTGTTTTAGAATATCTCAACAGACCTTTGTATATTGAGAAGATTTTGACTGAACGTTCTGGAACATTGTTTAATCACATCACAATGGAACATTGTCCTGAGATGCCGCAGTAGATGCGTTTTTAGATGTTGAAGCATTATTCTAGAACATCAATGGTGAAACAATTTTGTAGTGCATAGCATAGCTAGAACATTGTTGTAGGACTGTTCAAGGGTACCTTGATGAATGATCTGATGGAATGTTGGGTAATATTGTTAGCATTGTTATTGACCAGTAGAATTTTCAGAATGATCACAAACTTTATTCTGAAACATTGGTGAAAGTTTCTTTGAGAATGTAAGGTTGTTTTAAAATACAATTGTGCTGGAATGTTCTACAGCATTGTACAGTGTATTCTACAGCATCATGATAAAACATGATAAAATGCCAAGAGGAACGTTGTTTTATAACGTTGTGATGAAATCTATTTTTCTAGTACTGCGAACATTCTATACTGCAGACATTCTTCTAGAATGCTGTAAAAGAAAGTTGTTCTAGAATGACAATACATTCTTGAACATTGTGAACGAATATAGTTGAAGGAAAAAATAGCTCCCCATATACAGAAAGCTACAGTGTGTTGCAGTAACTATGAGTGGTGGGGCTTTCCTGTCTTGCATTCTGCTTAGCCAATAAGTATCTCTGGAATTTGTTCTCTCTTTCACACAGTGTTCTCTCAGTAGCCAAAGTTCTTACCCAATGTGTTTTTCAAAATTGTGTTTTTACCAGCCATATCCATATATATATATAGTGTGTGTATGAGAGAGAGAGAGCGAGAGAGAGATTGTGCTAAAGTACTAAAGACCATGGATAAACCGTGGATAAATTTTTACAGAACGGGTTTTTGAAAACAGTATTAGGTGATGCTTGGTGTTGTGCTGCGTGTGTGTGTGTGTGTGTGTGTGCACGGGTTTGTGGTTGGAAGTGTGTGACAGATTTGTTTTTCTCAGCCACATTAATCACTGTGCTGTGTTCAGTTGTAAAGTTTTTTTTGCTGTTTTATTCCCTCTGCTTTGACCTACCTGGCTGCATCCCAAACGCAAGTGTATGGTACACATGTCTTTGTTATGAATCATTCTCACAAGTGCTGGTGACTGAGAAGTTTTTTTGGGGATGAATTACACAAAGCCTGGTACTTAATGAACTAATTTGTGGTCTACTTTAATTAGCATGCAAGCTATATATGAGCTACTGCTCTACCTTTCAGATAAATTAGCTAAGCTTACGCACTGCATCCTGATCTGGCGACTTGTCCAGGGTGTACCCCGCTTCTCACCCATAGTCAGCTGGGATAGGCTCCAGCTTGCCCGTGACCCTGCACAGGATAAGCGGTTATAGATAATGGATGGATGGATGGATGCACTGCATCCACTGTGAGTCAGACTGTATGAACAACACAATGAACAAGTTTTATTCAACTGTATTTTTTGAGTTCCAGCCTTAAATTGGCTGATGCTCTTCTTAAGAATACTAGATATGAACTCTAGCATTTGGGATGAAGCATTAGCATGAGATGGGGTCCAGTTCCTGTCTCTTTTTGAGCAGTGGTGAATGACTTCATGCTGCACACTTTTATTTTTAAAGTACTTGTTGATTGGTTATCTTCACATGATTTGTGGATATATTCTTGTACAGTTGGCTGTGGATTATGTTCTCTCTCTCTCTCTCTCTCTCTCTCTCTCTCTCTCTCTCTCACACACACACACACACACACACACACACACACACACACACACACACACACAGAGAGAGAGAGAGCTCTAAATGAAAAATGGATCAGTAACTGGACTGAAAATTAGTGGAACAGAGATAAAAAGAAATCTCTATATAAATATGAATATAAATTTATCTATACAGTGTATTCATGAAGCCTTTGTTTATACAGATGTATCAGTTCTCTATTATTCCAGTCAAATGTTTATAGATATTTTTGTTTAATCACATGAATTCAGTATTGTGCAGAGGAAGAATGAGTGTACTGTTGTTTTCTGTGAATGTTTTCACTTCCTGCCATAGCAGCTTTAAATGTCTGGTGTGAATTTCTATCAAATAAAAGTCCTCACCTATAAACTCTTTACCAGCACAAGATTGTGTGTGTTATATTTCAGTAGGCTGTGTCAGTGTGTTTAAAAATGTGTTTGCAGGATGGAATTTTCATTCATTCATTCACTCATTCATCTTCAGTAACCATTTTATCCTAAGGGGATATGGGTAGGATGGTAATCCTCATAGGGCACCATGTACACACACATTCCTACACTCCTACATTCCTACATGCCTTTGTCCAACCCCTGCTTAAAAAGCATAACCTGGATGGTAAATGCTTGAGTAATTACCACCCTATCTCTAAGCTCCCTTTCATTTCCAAGGTGCTGGAGAAAGTCGTGCTGTCCCAGCTGCTTCCCTTCCTGTCTGAGCACAACATTTTAGAGCCGTTCCAGTCAGGTTTTAGAGCACTCCACAGTACTGAAACAGCTCTGCTTAAAGTGACTAACGATCTACTGCTCACTCTAGACTCAGGTGAGAATGCAGTCTTGGTCCTATTGGACCTTAGTGCAGCCTTTGATACTGTGGACCATGACATCCTCCTCTCTCGTCTTGAGGAGTGGGTAGGCATTAATGGGACAGCACTGCTTTGGTTCAGATCCTATCTAAAACACAGAACCTTTTCCGTATCGGTCATTTTTCCTCTTCCTCAGCCTCAGTCTCCTATGGGGTCCCGCAGGGCTCTATTTTGGGTCCAGTACTTTTCTGTTTGTATATGCTCCCCCAGGTAACATTATTAGAAATTATGATATCGCCTTTCACTTCTATGCAGATGATACACAACTGTACCTCCCCTTTAAATCTAGGGATTCCATACAGCCACTATTGGATTGTCTTGAGGACATTAAGTGCTGGATGACCAACAACTTCCTCCAGCTAAATAACGACAAAACTGAGGTTATCATTTTTGGTCCTCCCAAATCTAGATCCTCAGCGGCTAACAAGCTTGCTCATCTCTTTCCATACGTTAAGTCATATGCTAAAAACCTAGGTGTCACTCTTGATTCAGAACTCTGATTTAAAAAGCAGATTAGTACTGTTATTAAGAATAGCTTTTTCCAGCTGAGAATGATCTCCCGTCTCAAACTTTCTTTATCCTTTGAAGACCTAGAAAAAGTCATCCATGCCTTTATTACATCCCGGCTAGATTACTGCAATTCCCTCTATCTTGGTCTCCCCCAGTCTCAATTAATGCGTTTACAGTTGGTGCAAAATGCAGCTGCTAGACTGCTGACAGGTACCAAGAAGAGAGAGCACATTACCCCTGTCCTGGCTTCTTTACACTGGCTCCCCATTAGTTTTAGGATCCAATTTAAAGTCCTACTAATAGTCTATAAGGCCCTGCATGGTCAAGCCCCTATTTACATCTCAGATCTTCTGAAACCACCCCCTGCACCTAGGTCCCTCAGATCTGCTGATAAAGGTCTCCTCCATGTGCCCCGGACTCGCCTCAAACAAAAAGGTGATAGGGCATTTGCAGTAGCGGCTCCAAGTTTGTGGAACTGTTTGCCCCCAGACATTAGATTCGCCCCCTCTACGATCTCCTTTTTTAAATCCAGGCTCAAAACTCACCTCTACTCACTGGCTTTTGCATCCTCTTAGCTGCCCATTCCCTAGTTCTTTTTGTAGTGGGTGTTATTCAATGTTGTTGTTTATTTGTTGTTTGTGTAATTCTGGCCTCTTTGTCTGTCAGTCTCTGTGTTTGTAATGTGTATTTTTGTTGCAGCTATTAATGCAACTTTTCTTTTTGTGTTTGTTTGTCCATTTTACTTCTGATTTCTTAGCTACCCTATGTACAGCACTTTGGTCAGTGAAAACTATTTTAAATGTACTTTATAAATTAAATTTACTTACTTACTTACACTCAGTCACACCTAAGGGCACTTTAAAGTAGCAAATCCTGTAACAAGTATTAAAAATGACAAGTTAATTTATGATTGTTAGTTTGTCCATTTACTTTTGGTCCTTGAAATGGGTGGAAATCAAATATAAAACGTGTTATAATTCCTACACATTTCACCTGATTTGGACATAAATACCCTCAAGTTAAAGCTGATTATTCTCACAGATGGTGATGGTTGGAGATGGAGAAAGTACAGAGTATTTTATTTAAAATGAAATGCACATGAAGAAAGACTAGGATTATGTAACAAACACTAGCATGAACTAGACAAGTGTGAAATACACAAGCGCTTAGCATGGATACTACAACATACAGTATAATTATGCTATTTACAATAGACAAAGAGTGCTATACAATACATGACAAACACTAGTGCTCAATAAACTAAAATGTTAATCAGGTACAGTCATGTGATGTGAGTGTCCTGATCAGGTGGAGATGGGAATCAGAGTCCTGTGCCGTATTTGGTGCAACCATGAGGTCTGGTCTTATCAAAAATGGGAAGAAATTGAGAACCCAGAGGAAACTTATGTACACATGGGGAGCACGTGGAATTCTGCATAGCACAAATAGTAAACCAAACTCAGGCTCAAACTGAGGACCCTGGAACTGTGAAGTGGCAATGCTACCCCATGCACACGATGGAATATAGTTTATTGTTATTCCAGTTAATTCCAGTCCAGTAATTTGACTGGACAACCTACGTTCCAAGAGTACTAATATTTAGTGTAACTGCACTTGTAGGTTCCATCCACTCATCTGTGTTCACTACATACCTAGAAATCTTATTTCGATATAAACCATTGTCAGTCAATCTGTCATTGTCAGTCAATCTACTCATTACATGGCAACACACAATGCTTTATCCAGCTGTGGCTTCTTTGGGAACTATTTTTGTTGAGGGAGCAAAAATAAACAAAATATTTTCCCAAAATAGGCCTTGTTTATCAATCTTTTAGTGAAGTTGCATGTACAAATTTGTGTAAGCCAAACCCTACTAAAAATTTCCACCAGATTTACAAATGTTTTGGAAATGGTGTTTTTCTTAGTACTTGTGTATTTTGATGAATGTCAAATAACCCTTAAATTACCTGGCACATGCATGGCACAATCAATTTGCATTTGGTGACACCCACAAACATCCATAAACAGCAAAGCTTACACAGCTGAAATGATGAGTCAACAGCAAATAAAAGAGAGACTTTCTCAGAAAGTTAAAGTAATTTTGACTCATATCTACTGTATGTGAATAAAACAGTCTATATGTTTGAACAGCATACAAACCCCTTGAAAAAGCCAAAATCTGGAGCCAAAAATAGAAAAGGTGAATTAGATGTAAATTATGTGAAGTGAAAAGAAAATGGTTTGATGGGAAAATTGAGGGGGAAAAATTTATATACTGTACCCAGGTACCAATCATGCAGAGAAATTGCTGTTTTTTTAAGCCTTCCCCAGCACTGTTTTGGAAAAGCAGGAGGGTGTCATAGGCAGTCACACAGCCAATGTGTATCCCATGCGTCACAGGAAGCACAAGCCTTTATTTATCACACATACACTCAAGCACAGGCTTAACCACACAGTGAAATGCCTCCTCTGCATTTAACCCATCTGAAGCAGTGAACACACACATGCACACACAAGTGAGCAATGAGCACACACACATACCTAGAGCAGCACCCAGGAAGCAGTTTGGGGTTAGGTGCCTTGCTCAAGAGCACTTCAGCGCAGCCTTCAGGCCATGGCTGCCCCATGTTAACCTAACCACATGTCTTTGGATTGCAGGTGAAACCGGAGCACCTGGAGGAAACCCACACAGACACATGGAAAACATGCAAACTCCACAGAGAAAGGCTCCCGTCAGCCACTGGGCTCAAACCCAGAACCTTCTTGCTGTGAGGCAACAGTGCTAACCACTGCACCACCATGCTGCCCAAATACAGCACATTAGACATTGCAGCTTGAGACACTTAGTGCTGACTCTAATAAAGTGTTGCACAACATTAAAGAAAAATTATGTGGAAAACAGCACCAAGTTATATGCTGAGCCATTACAACAACATTCTTAATTGAATGACTGGTCTTATTTGGGTTAATATATGGATTTATGCTGGCTTGCTTTCTTTAATTTTTTTCATATTTAATATTTCTTTAGTTAATACCATTAAAAGGAAGCAACTGGGTTTCACAAAGGTTTCATTACATATGTTTAACTGAAATACACAAGCTGTTTAAACTTAACAAGGTATTATGTACACTGCCTGGCTAAAAAAAGTCACACACTAATATTTGATTGGACTGCTTTTAGCTTTGATTACAGCACACATTCACTGTGGCATTGTTTCAATAATCTTATGTAATATCACAACATTTATTTTCATCCAGAATTGCATGAATTTTTCACCAAGATCTTGTCTTGACAACTGGAGAGCTGGAAAACTTTGTAAAGTCTTCTCCAGCAAATCCCAAAGACTTTCAATGGGGTCTAAAGTCAGGACTCTGTTGTGGCCAATTCACGTGGGAAAATGATTCCTCATACTCTCTGAACCACTCTTTCACAGTTTGAGCCCTAAGTTTATGCCTGTGCACTCAGGGAAGAAAAAAGTCCTTTGATGGGATAACCTGGTCATTCAGTACATTCAGGTCTTTAGCTGACTTCATTTTATTGCCCCATAACTTTGCTGAACCTCAACCTGACCAACAGAAGCAGCCCCAGATCATAACACTGGCTCCAGAGGCTTGTACGGTGGCCACAATGCTTGATGGATACATCGTTTCATGTGCTTCCCTTCTTACCCTGACGTGCCCATCGCTCTGGAACGAGGTAAATCTGGACTTATCAAACCACATGATCTTTTTCCATTGCTACAGAGTCCAATCTTTATGTTCCTGAGCAAATTGAACCTTTTTTTTTTCACGATTAGCCTCACTACCAAGTAGTTGTCTTATGGCCACACAGCTTTTTAGTCCCAATCCTGTGAGTTCTTGTCACATTGTGCGCACAGAAATGATCTTAATTTCACTATTAAACACAGCTGTGAGTTCTATTGTAGATTTTTTATGATTCGACATGACCAAGTGTTTAAGTGATCTCCAATCATGGTCAGTCAAGATTTTTTTCTGACCACATTTCTTCTGCAAAGTTGACAGTTTACCACTGTCCTTCCAGGTTTTAATAATGTGGTAGTCAGTTATCAATCCAATTCCAGTATTTTCAGCAATCTCCTTTGCTGCTTTCTTTGCTTGATGCAGGCCAATAATTTGACCCTTCTGAAACACAGTAACATCTTTTCCATGACCATGGGATACATCTTCCAACATGGTTGTTTAGGAAATGAGAAGCTACTCACTGCATCAGTTTGGGTTAAAAGAATTGTTGCCAGCTGAAACATATTAATCACTGCAGTAATTATCCAGTCAAAGGCTCTTAAGCATATGCTTATTTAAATCCAAATGGTGACTTTTTTTTTTTTTTGGCCATGCATTGTATATAAAACAAAACGATTGGGCCTTATAAAGAAATTTACCCACAGTCAGGAGCTATTGTAGGATAGGAATGTTTTTCATGAATGATATTCAATATACTTGATTATGAATTTTCCTGTGTAAATGCTTGTGTGAATGATTTACAAATAAAAGAAAGTTAATAGTAATTTCTTGTTTATAGGATTGCTGTATGAAAGCAATATCACACTTGCAGTCATGCTCTTTTATTGAATGTCAGCATGGCTGTAATCCCCTGCAGCACTCTGCATGTGGCCATTCTGATATTCAGCACAAGAGCACATGGAATATTACTTAAATATTTTCTTCTGGCATATAACAATATAATTTTGTTTGAATATTGATGATGAAAGTCATAGGTTCAGGAATGTTGCAGTGGGATGCAGTATCTTAGAATATTGAGGTGCAATGGGTTCCCCCCCGGAACATTACAGTGATGTTATGTTTATTTTGGAACATAGACTAGAGATGGACTGTTCTGGTGAAGAATTGTGGTAATGAAAGGTTTGTTGTAAAACTCTGAGGTGATGGAATGTTTATTGTTTTAGGAAATGATCACTGTTTGTTTTGGAACATCACAGAAATGGACTGTTGGTTTTTTTTTTCTGGTGAAGAATGGTGGTGATGAAAGGTTTGTTTTAAAAACCCTGCAGTTATGGAATGTTTGTTTGGTACATTATGACAGTGTAATATTTCTTCTGCTGTAACATCATAATAGAATATTTTATAAAACATCATGCTGATATAATGTTATATGGTCTAGGTCTTAGAATGCTATGTAAATCTTACTGAATGTTGACTGAACATGATAAAAGTGATGTATAACATCTCTAAATAATTGCTATATCACATAATATTTCATTTTTGAAAGACTATGTCTAGAATTTGATCATAGTGTGGTATTGTACTGTTATCAAGATATCATACAGTAATATGCCACCTTAAAGTAAATGTGTGTTCCTGTCAGACAAGGTGCTTCATAAGCTGGTTCCATGAGAGTATGTTCATCAATACTCTGATTTGTGCTTTAAATGAGCATTGGAATAAAGTCCTCACATCATGCATTAGTGCCTGCAGCACATTAAAGCAGCCTTCTTGTTAGAATAAATACCACATGTGAACATGGATTTGACTGTGATCTGGTCTGGACTGATTGTTATTCAGAAACCATGTCTCATAATTAACCACAATTTTTATAATGACTGTCCGAGTACTTCACAAATTTTACATCAAATGACAAACTCTCAAAGTTGCCATTTGTCATAGCTTTGCCAACATTATACAGACCATCAGAAGGCATGCTTATACACTAACACAGTTCCCTCTGTGCTGTGTTTGTGTGTGAAAGTGTGTGTCGGCCATATTGTCTACAGATGCTGTGAAGGAATGTTGCTGATATTTGATGTCACTTCCTGTTGTGCAGACATAAGAATAGAAGCCATAATTCACTCACGCATGCGCGCACACACACACACACATACACACACACACACTGCATTTAACAGGCTATTTTAAAAAAAAATAATATAGGCCAATATTTTTTAGTTGAGCAATTTAAAATAATTCTATAATGATATAAAAATCAGTGTGTCTGAAATACACTGAATTATTTATATTTGGTCTATTATAATTTACCTGGCAACAAATAAAGGCTTTAAAAAACAACATGAAAAGTATAGCAACTTAGCAAACTAGATGCATCTAATTACTACAGTTAATACAACAACAGTCAATGATAGCTCAGAGTTTAAGGAATTGAGCTACTGATTGAAACTGGACTACTGGAATTGTAATTAGGCTACTGACACAGGCTGCTGCTGTTGGGCCTTTGAGCAACAGCTCAGTTGTATCTTGTATCAATTAGCAAATCTCATCTCATCTCATAATCTCTAGCCGCTTTATCCTGTTCTACAGGGTCGCAGGCAAGCTGGAGCCTATCCCAGCTGACTACGGGTGAAAGGCGGGGTTACACCCTGGACAAGTCGCCAGGTCATCACAGGGCTGGCACATAGACACAGACAACCATTCACACTCACATTCACACCTATGGTCAATTTAGAGTCACCAGTTAACCTAACCTGCATGTCTTTGGACTGTGGGGGAAACCGGAGCACCCGGAGGAAACCCACGCGGACATGGGGAGAACATGCAAACTCCTCACAGAAAGGCCCTTGCCGGCCACGGGGCTCGAACCCAGACCTTCTTGCTGTGAGGCGACAGCGCTAACCACTACACCACCATGCCGCCTGAACAGAGGATTGCTTTATAAAAATCAAATGCTGACTTCAGTTAGAAGTGAATGTAATTTCCCATTGCATTACATTTCACTTTCATTAGTACATTGCAGCAGTGCCACATTACAATCACTGTCCTGTTGTAGCTCTAAGACATACTTGGGGCATTGCTGTCATCGGAAAAGAGAAGAAGGAAAGCATCATTAAACACATTAAAAGAAATCACCTGCTGATTGTTTTTCACAAGAGATCAACTGACAAAAGATCAATGCAAAGAAAGTTTTTCTTTTCAGTGTGGCACACTATGCTAGTGTCAAAAATCACAAATGAAAAACACTACCATGTGTGTATTGCATTTCACATTTTACTCCCACTGTAACTGCTTCTCTATACATCATAGAATTGTCTCCACACAGTACTATCCCTACTATTTACCCTTCTATTGCATCATGCACTTGGGTCATTAATTTTTTTGGAAGTGCACAATCGATGCACCTAATGAACACATGATATGGTTGGCAATCATTTGCATATACATAGTTAAAAGTACTGTAAAGACTTTGAACAATATCCGGTCATTTAACATAAAAGTCTTTTAAAAAGTGAAAGGTGAAACCGACTTTTCAGAAAGGTGAACCAACTATCAGCAACAACTATCGAGGTATTTTGCTGCTGTCAGTAGCTGGGAAGAGCTTCACAAAACTCCTTCTGAACAGGCTGCAGGACCTGCTCAGGACCATCCTTCCTGAAAGCCAGTGTGGATTCCGCGCAGATCGCTCAGCAAACAACATGATATTCACATTGCGACAGCTGCAGGAAAAGTCAATCAAACAAAGAAAACTGCTTTATACAGTATTTATTGACTTCACGAAGGCCTTCAACACAGTCGACCGTGAGACACTATGGTGACTGTTACAGTACTATGGATGCCCAGACAAATTTGTTAAGATCATAAGGCAGGGCTGCCAACTTTTCGAAATTCCTTGGAGTGAGATTTTTTTTTGGGGGGGGTCGACGGCAAAATTTTTCCGCACACCATGCAGTAAGTGGGAATTTTGTATTCAGTTTGATATTCACTTGTCCCCCTGCATTCTGGTGTTTTGTTTGTGGGTCGTCCAGCTGGAGATGGACAATGGGGGGGGGGGTGGGGGTGGGGGGGGGGTGAGATTTTGGATTTAGTAGATGTTCCTGCATTCTGGTGGATTTTTGGAGTGGCCTGCTGTGCCATACCTACATTCTTACACACCCTGACTTGCCAGGCCTTCAGCTTGTGGCCAACAAAAGCACCAAGTTTTGGATTAAAAGCCCTCACACTAGAAAACTACAGATGACTGCCAATGTTCCTGTAGCCCTATAGACCTGTGTTTCAGATTTAAAGGCAAGTTCATGTTTGAATATATTTCATCAGCTAAGCCTAAACACCTTCTGAATTGAAACTAAATGTTAAGTTTTTAATAACTGTTGCAAAAAATAAGATTGTCCCTCGCTGACTATTCATTATGCATTTAAGGGCTTTCCCCACCACTGGGTTCAGCAAAAGACTGGCATGGGGAAAAATATCAACAGCAAAAGAACAAATAAAATGCTTAAACAGTAAGCAAAATGTGCATGTGCTACAAGAAACATTAAAATGATTAAGTTTGAACAGTATTGAAACACAAAAAACTGAACCTTGGCCATAGGTGGGAATGTGCACACAAAGTTGGGCTTAAAAATTTTGGTCATACTTAAATAAGCTATATTAATATATTTCTTATTATTTTATTTCTTATCTATGTTTCTTATTAGTAATAGAACATTCGTCAGGGCCTGTTATCTGACAAATATTCTCTACCTGTCTTGCCCTCTTTGAAACCCTGTTTCCTCAGTATATTGTTCTCTGTCTTTTTTTTTTAAATTATTCACAAGTTCAAGTTCTTTGATATTACAGGTGACCATGCTTTATTTACTTTAACTGAGCAATTACATACATCATAAATAATTAAAAATAAATATCCTGTAAATAAACAATAGGTATGGTGGCTAATGGCTGTTCTTGCATTTGTAATATTATCTCTTACTTGCTTTATTTTACATTTCCAGTATGGCTTCAAATAAAGTCATAAAGTATGATAACATACAGTAAACAAACTAAAAATGCGCCTTAATAACCGTGTGCTAAGGAGGTGCTTTCCCGTGCTGCTTGTTGGGGAAGATAGAGGCTGTGGCACGGCAGTAGGCCTATAATGATTTAGCATGCCTAGTACACAGCTCTCGATATGGCATTAAATATTCTCACAACACTTATAGGCTAAAATGATTAAGAAACTTTATATAAGTTCTTAATTACGCCAACGCCACACATAGGCGTGCATATGTACAAACCTGTCTGAGACACCCGTCTTCAACTCGGATACCTTCTTCTCTCTCCTCTTCCTCTAAATTGACGGTAGGCAATTATCCAACTTCCGATGAGTGCAGCATCATTAGATGCGCCACCTACCATAGGGGAGTGTGTACAGAAGGGAACACCTCTTTGCCTGTTTAGCCGTGCGTAAGGCGTAATTGATCAATCGCAAGTGGTTGGCGCGACGCAATGGGTAGCCTAGATTAGATAGATAAACTAGATTTTTTTCTAGCGTGAGAAATCAGAGGTATGGCATGTGAGCGTGTGAAGACAATCAAATGCGTGTGTCTCACGCTCATGGCGTGAGAGTTGGCAGCCCAGCAGAAGGCAATTCCATGACAAATCCGAAGCAACAGTATGACGAGCAGGAAGAACAAAAGGGAGCTTCCCGGTATATCACAGTGTGAGGCAAGGCTGTGTGCTAGTGCCAACGATCTTTACACTATACTTGGCAGCAGTACTGAAGGTCGAGTTTCCAGACAACTACAAGACCCCTCCTGATGTTTATCTCCAGACACATACAGATGGAAAGCTGTTCAACCTCTCTTGACTGCACGCAAAGAATAAATGCCACGAGCTAGTTATGTGTAATCTGCTATATGCTGATGACACTACTCTTGTGGCACAATCCTGTGAAGAGCTTCAGGCAATGCTGGATTGCTTTGCTATGGCATTGACAGCCTTCAGTCTAAATATCAATACTGGAAAGACAGAATTGCTGTACCAACCACCTCCTGGTGTTTCGCATGAACATCCTGAAGTGCATATAAATGGTGAGATCGTCAAATCGGTGAAAGAGTGTACATATCTTGGAAGCGTTATCTCTGCAGACAACTCAATTGACTGAGAGATCTTGTGGAGAATGCAAAGCACCAGTGCAGCATCCAGAGCCCTGCAGAAGTGGGTTTGGGCACAGAAAGGCATTAAATTGGAGATAAAGTGAAAAACTATATTGTGTCTTCATACTACCATGCCTCCTGCACTCAGTTGAACCGTGCACCTTATATCACCAGCATCTGAATAAACTCTCTACCGTGCAACTGTGACATCTCAGAAGAATCATGGGCATCAAATGGTGGCAGCGCATTCCTAACATGGAAGTGTTAAACTGTGCTGGCATAAGAAGTGCAGAAGCAATCCTTGCACAGTCACAACTATGCTGGGCCGGTCATATCTTCTGTGATATAAAGACATGCTGAAAGCAAACATCAAGCATACAGATGAGCAGTGAGCCATCAACTGGGAAGAG
This sequence comes from Neoarius graeffei, assembly GCF_027579695.1. Classification (NCBI taxonomy): domain Eukaryota; kingdom Metazoa; phylum Chordata; class Actinopteri; order Siluriformes; family Ariidae; genus Neoarius; species Neoarius graeffei. The sequence goes on from NC_083574.1 coordinate 30,382,009, forward strand.
GCAGCAATGGACCGACGATGCATCATGAAATTTGATGTGGAAATGATTGACAAGAACCGGCAAGTGAAATATGAGCGACAAAGTGTAGCAAGACATGCCAAGTGGTCACTCCTCCAGTCATAGTTGGCAACGACTGATGGCCAGAGAGAGAGAGAGAGAGAGAGAGAGAGAGAGCTTTTAAAAAGTCTGCTAAAAGTCACAAGTCTTTTAGCACAAATCTAAAGTCCTTTTGCACAACTCTCATTCCAATGTAAAATGGTCACAATAATCAAACTAAAATACTCATTGATATAGCAAGGGGTTTGTTATGATTGTTTAGGGATGAGAAGCTGGAATTACCGTCAAATATTAAACTTTTGTTTTCTGCTGCTGTTCATGTTATGGCTCAGTTGTTGACAAGTTATTCCTGAAATGTGGACTGAAAATCTGATTCTTTGGTCTGTTTAGATATTTGTAGTTAAGTCATAAGAAACCTTGAATTGTGGGCACCTTCATACACCGATCAGCCATAAAATTAAAAACACTGACAAGTGAAATTAATTACATGGATTATGCTGTTACAATGGCACCTGTCAAGGGGTGGAATATATAAGGCAGCAAGATAACATCAGTTCTTGAAGTTGATATGTTGGAAGCAGGAAAAATGGCCAAGCGTAAGGATCGGAGCAACTTTGACAAGGGCCAAATTGTGATAGCTAGATGACTGGGTCTGAGCATCTCTAAAATGGCACATCTTGTGGGGTGTTCCCAGTATGCAGTGGTTAGTACCTACCAAAAGTGGTCCAAGGAAGGACAACTGGTGAACCAACGACAGGGTTCATGGGTGTCAAAGGCTCATTGATTCACATGGGGCAAGAAGGCTCGCCCATATGGCCCAATGTGGTCTAACTTTTAGGATTAGATTTTGCTCTTAGTCAGCAAAACACACATTGTCAAGCACTGAAGAGCTACTGTAGCACAAACTGCTGTAAAAGTTAATGCTGACACCTTTCTGTTTTAGCCAGCATGAACTGTTTTTCAGCAGTTTGTGCTACAGTTGCTCTTCAATGCTTGATGTGTGTTTTGCTGACTAAGCACGAAATCTAATCAAAAACATACTCAAAATTATTAAAAGTCCATTTGATATCACATATGACTGTTTTTGTATGAATTTGACTAATAAAGCCACAAAGTGAAGCTGTGCTGACGAGTCTTCAGGTTAGGCTTGGCAGTGAAAAGAAGCTTACAAAAATCTAAAATCCAACAAACATCTTTAAACATGATCAGTATGTATTTATAATAAAGATTAAATGTTCTTAGAACATGTGCAAAAGGACTTTAGAGTTGTGCTAAAAGACTTGTGCGATAAGACAAGTGACCATGCGAAAATGACCGTAAACCCTTTGGACTGGTGGAAAATTTAATTCATCTGAACTGAATAATATCCAAGAAACTGCATTCCAAGAATAGTGCCTCGAATCCTCATTCAGATATCTATACATTTTAAATTTAGTTGAAATACTAATAACCTCTTGTGAGTATTTCAATAAATGTTGCTATTTTGGCCAATATAAGCCAGTGTCCCTTTGCTTTGCTCACCTTTCTAGATTATGGGCCAGAGCAAATGCCCCATTTTGATTCCATCAAGTTATTATTGCACCTAGTAACCTAGTTAAATATGGGAATTAAAACAATCACGAATAGTCACACTGCCTCATGCTCAGGTAAGGAGTGGCAGACACAATGATTAAACAAGTTGCTAGACTGGGCTAGTTTAAAAATGATCTGTGATCACAGAGATCTTGTTTTTAGCAAATAATCAAAATTGAATCTAATAAATTTCCACAAAATACGGCAAAGTGGAAGTGTAGACGGTGTGTCTACAAAATCATTTCTATTGTGATATACAGTATATTGAATTAGTTTGGAGAAGAGGGAGGGGATTATAAATTTGAATAATTAAATATATTGCAAGCCCTGTGATGACCTGGCAACTTGTCCAGGGTGTACCCCGCCTTTTGCCCGTAGTCAGCTGGGATAGGCTCCAGCTTGCCTGCGACCCTGTAGAACAGGATAAAGCAGCTAGAGGTAATGAGATGAGAATGAGAAATATATCGCATATCAGAAATGTATATACGTGCAGCACAACAACCTTGTTTCCCATGTAAATGTGAAGACAAAGAAGAAAAATGTAGTTTCCTGTCACAGTCCGGTCCGGTCCATCCTTGCCTGAGTTTGTGGGACTCCCAGGCCGGCTCCAGGCTGGATCCTGGCCAAGAATTCATTCTTGCATTGCTGAAGGCCATTTTCCCTGAAGTGGCACTCCCACACCTGCTACCACTCCTCTCCCATCAGCCAGGGCGATTTTAAGAACTGTTTGGAGCCACACCAGTTGCTAGACTATCTCCTGTAGACTTTGCTTGCCTTGCTACAGCCTTTTGGTATTGTGTTCTCTTGATTCCCCCTGCCTTGTTCCTTGTTTTTTCTTGTCTAGTTTTCTGTCCAGTTTTTTGCCCCTGTTGTATGTGCCTGTTCTTTTGGATTGTGTTTCCACTTTCTCTGCCTGGATTTCTCTTGTCCGTGTTCTTCGTTTTTTTTTTTGTGAAGATTTTTCTGTCCTGTTTTTGTCCCTGACTGTGCCTGCCTGCTCCACTGTGAAATATTGCTAAGATAAGAAATTTAATGTCACTACATGATGCGGAAAAACTAGTTCATGCTTTCGTTACCTCCAGGTTGGATTATTGTAATGCCTTACTGTCTGGATGTTCCAATAAGTGCATAAATAAGCTCCAGTTAGTTCAAAATGCAGCAGCAAGAGTCCTTACTAGAACTAGAAAATATGACCACATCACCTCTGTCTTATCCACACTGCATTGGCTCCCAATCAAATTTTGTATTGATTATAAAATACTGCTATTGACCTTTTAAAGCACTGAATGGTCTCGTGCCACAGTACCTGAGTGAACTTCTGGTCCTCTATGACCCACCACGCCTACATAGATCAAAAGATGCAGGCTATCTGCTGGTACCTCGTATAGTGAAAGCTAAATCAGGGGGCAGAGCCTTTTCTTACAAAGCCCCACAGTTATGGAACAGCCTTCCAAGTAGTGTTTGGGAATCAGACGCAGTCTCAGTGTTTAAGTCTAGGCTGAAAACATATCTGTTTAGTAAAACCTTTTGTTAATGGTGTTTATGAGGTAAAGGTGTAGATCTGGAGGGTCCTCAGACATAGTGTTTTGGTAAACTGGGATGTATGGATGCTGTCACTCCCCACTCGCTTGCTCACTCAAGTTTGTTGATAGTGTAGTGGCTGGCTGCTTTATGTCCTGGGGCTCCCTCATGCCTGTGTTACCTTCTTGCTCTCCCCTTTTAGTTATGCTGTCATAGTTAGTTGCCAGAGTCCCTGCTTGTACTCAGTGCAATATGTATACTGTTCCTACTTATTCAGCTGACATTGGGCATACCCAGGGCTTAATTTGAGCTGGAACATGATGGAACAAGATCCGGAACCTCCGTCGCCGGATCCGGCAGCTATTTTCATTTCATTCGGTGTTCCGGGAGCTATTTAAATAGATCAGATCACCTCCGTGACCATCACAAAGGGAAAAAAAAAATCAAACAAATTAAATAAATAAGTAAATAATTTTAGTGTTCGGTTTTGATTTTGATATCTGTTGTTGATTTCTCTCCTATGACATCCACAAAATCTATGCGAGGGGTACATGGGGTGTATACTTCTGCTCAATAGAACACCGGGTTTTTTGTAGCCGTTAGCTTGTGCTGTGGAAAAAATGGCAAAAAAACAAGAAAGCTTACTAAAATTTTTCAAAGTCCCAGGACAGCCGGATCCCAAACGTTACCCTGCCCTCTACAGACATTTTACACAGGCAGCGCAGGATCCCACCTGTGATGGAGCAACCCGAGAGAGCTACAATGGGCTGGCAAAGCGCCGTTGCATCCTGAACCTGCCGACCACCTGCGAACAATCCTGGTTACATAACAAATCCTTGACTATGTCAAGGGTGTAGGCGGATCGCTGCCCTGAAAAAAAAAAAAGTTACATGTCAACTCGTTATTACTTAAGAAAAGAATTAACCGTGTTACTTGAAAAAGAAAAAATGGTTCACGTCACTTTTTAAAAACCCGTTATTACTTACCCATTACTTGAATCGATTGCACTTATGGCTGCTACTTGAATCCTTAAAATGAATTCTCCAACTTGTTTTGTAAACCCTTTATTTCTTAACTATTACTTGAATTGATTGCACTTATGTTTGCTGGGCACTGCTTTTAAACTTGAAATATGCTTGAAATCCTAGGCTATGCTTTTAAATACCCTACTTAAATCCTTAAAATGAGTCATTTAACTCATGTCTTGTGTGAGCTGATCTCCAATGGTGAAATAAACCGGTTGTGATATGAGTACAGTCTGTTATTTTAGAAGATAAATTTAATATATAGCCTAATTAAAAAATAGTTTATAACATATCACGACATATTACTGTCTGTAACTGTTCATCACTAAAGTGTTTTCTAAGATCATAATGTCTGATATTATTTTTTTTTGCCAAGTGGGGCCACTGCCGGGTCGGTCGACACGTAGTAGGTCTATTGTTCAAATGCGTTCTACGGTCTATGGGTCTGCGTTGTGGGTGCAAGTGCCAGGACCGTTTTATTTATTTACTTTCTTTATAATCTCAGTCAGATACACAAGCAAGATTAAGTCTTTACTCTGCTGTGTTTTATTATGGCCATCAATATATTGTAATCTGTGTTTGATTTGTTAATTGTTGATCCAGTTGTGGGCGGCACGGTGGTGTAGTGGTTAGCGCTGTCGCCTCACAGCAAGAAGGTCCGGGTTTGAGCCCCGTGGCCGGCGAGGGCCTTTCTGTGTGGAGTTTGCATGTTCTCCCCGTGTCCGCGTGGGTTTCCTCCGGGTGCTCCGGTTTCCCCCACAGTCCAAAGACATGCAGGTTAGGTTAACTAGTGACTCTAAATTGACCATAGGTGTGAATGTGAGTGTGAATAGGTGTCTGTGTCAGCCCTGTGATGACCTGGCGACTTGTCCAGGGTGTACCCTGCCTTTCGCCCGTAGTCAGCTGGGATAGGCTCCAGCTTGCCTGTGACCCTGTAGAAGGATAAAGTGGCTAGAGATAATGAGATGAGATGAGATGATCCAGTTGTTGCCTTAACGCAGGGGTCTGCAATGGCTCGGGAGCCAGATGTGGCTCTTTTGGTGACTGCATCTGGCTCGCAGATTAATCAGCTCACATTGAGATCAAGAAGTACACCTCCATTTAATGAAAAAGTCAGTTAGCTGTCTGCAAAGCAAAGCCTTTTGACAAAGAACATGGCGAAAAGGGAAAAAAGGTGACTGGTAGGCTACCGTACATTTCAACAGGAATGGACAGAGGAATTCGCCTTTGTGGGGTGAGAGGGTCCTGCTTTGTGTCCAATAGGCCTATACAATGACAAGATTGCATCGATGAAACAATGAAATAAAGCGGCACTTTGAAACATGCCAAGCTACGTTTGCGTCAAAATATTCAGCGGGGGACAGGAGGAAGACGGGAATGTCAAGAGCCTCTTCATTATGAAAAAGAATATATTACACTCAAATTGTTGGTCATACGTAAAAATGCATTTTAGTTGTATTCAGCATCACTTTTTATATATGGCTCTCATGAAAATGTATTTGAAAATATTTGGCATTCCGGGACCTCCTAACCTGGCACCGCCCATCCTAAGCGTGACGCAACACGAGGGCCTGTTGCGAGCTTAGTCTGGCCAGGCAAGCTATCTACAGCTCTTCCAAGCTCCCGAAAAATCGGGTGCCAATCAACTTTGAGCATCTCCAACGGCCCTGGGTAGAGGCGTGTTCAAGGCAGTGACGTAGTAGAACTGCGACCGGAAGCCATAGATTGTTTACAGAATCTATGCCGGAAGTGCTTCATTCACTAGAAACATTATGAACATGGAGCAAGTTCTCATTGAAAATGGAGCAAAGAGCAGCCCTGGAGGTATTTATTGAAAGGAAGGACGTTTTCGCCTTGCTCCCGACCGGCTTCGGTAAGAGTTTAATCTACCAGTTAGCCCCGTCGCGTCACATACGTCAGAGGAAAGAGTGATATGATTGGTTTAAGCTTCGTCACAGCCTTTTCTGGCTTCGACCAGTAGCAAACTGAGGCATTTCAGGGAGGCGGGTCAACCACGCACTTTGGGAAACAGTTGGGCTTAATATCTTTGCCAGACCAAATGCTTGCAGAGCTTTGAAGTCACGTTAGCCAGACTAGGGACCTCCCACTTCACAAATTAAGCACTGGGCATACCCAACAACCTGTGTTCTCCCCCCCCCCCAAATCTGTCCCTCTGAGTTACATGTCGGTCCTGGGATCGAGATGCTGGCCTTTTCTGCTCCTCTGACCTGCCTGGTCCATCCTGGTGCCCTGTGTCTGGTTGGAGTCTCATCACATCGCTCCTGTGGAGGGCAGCCCCATGTGGACAGTTGGGGATCGCGCCTGGAGGACGCTCTGGACTCTTGCAGTGGTGTTTTTGTGGCTGGGGACTGCAGTTGACTTGCTGACTTTGGGACTGCGGTTGTCGTGAACTGTTTTGCACTCGGGTTTCCGTTGGTGGGGGGTTTATAGCATCAACGAAGCTGACTTTGTTAGGACTGTTAATGTTATAGTCATGTTGTCTGTTGTTGCCCAGATGGGGATGTGTTCCCTTTTGAGTCTGGTTCCTCTCGAGGTTTCTTCCTCGTGTCATCTGAGGGAGTTTTTCCTTGCCACTGTCGCCACAGGCGTGCTCCTTGGGGATAGATTGGGGATACAATTAGCTCATATTTTAAGTCGTTCAAATTCTGTAAAGCTGCTTTGCGACAATGTTTATTGTTAAAAGCGCTATACAAATTGACTTGACTTGTTTTTGACCTCTTGGCCTGTTCTTTGACCACTGATTTTTGCCTGAGCCCTATTGTACCTCTGCCCTCTACTTCATTAAAGAAGTTATTCTCTGAACATTGCCTGTTTTGAGTCTGCTCTTGGGTCCTCACTTCACATCAGCTTGCCATTTCTGACAGCACAGTCTGGCCAAAATGGACCCAGCAGATTTCGCCCAGCTAAGAGCAGCAGTGCAAAAACAGGGAGCTCTCCTTGGGACCCACCAACAGGACATCCAACAGGTTAACCAAAACCTTGTCACCATCTCTAACACTCTCAATCTTCTTGCCACTCAGCTACAACAGCTTCAAGTAACATCTGCTCCTACACAACCCCTTCTACCTACCATTCCCCCAGCTCCTGCTCCAGCCCTCTTCAGAGAGCCAAGACTTCCCGCCCCACAGCCATACGACGGAGACCCAGGTACCTGCTGATCATTTTTATCTCAATGCTCACTAACCCTTGAGCTTCAACCACTGGCCTTCCCTACAGAGCATTCCCGAGTGGCCTACACCATCACTCTCCTCACTGGCAAAGCTAGGGAGTGGGGAACAGCTATGTGGGATGCCAATGCACCATGCTGTGCCAGCTTCAAGAATTTCACAGAGGAGATGAGGCGAACCATTGGTCGCTCTCTGTCTGGCAGAGAGGCAGCTAGAGAAATCATGGGGTTATGGCAGGGTGCCCGGTCCGCTTTTGACTATGCGATTGAGTTTCACACCTTGGTGGCATCTTGTGGCTGGAATGAGAGTGCCTTGTTTGAAGCATTTTTGAATGGGCTGTCAGACTCCATCAAGGATGAGCTGGTCTCACGAGAACTGCCACCTGATCTCCCCGGTCTCATGGACCTTGCCAGTTGTATTGACTCCCGGATCAGACAGTGGGTGAAAGAAAGAACTTGGACTAGCTTTGCTTCCCCTCAGCCTCCCATTCCTTCTGCTGAGCCAATGCAGGTAGACTGAGCCCGCATCTCACCTGAGGAATGACAGTGCCATCGGGTTATGAGGGCATGTTTTTAATGCGGACAGCTGGGGCACTTCTGCCAATCTTGCCCTCTAAAAGGAAGAGCCCACCAGTGAGTTTAGGGGCCCTGGTGGGCAATGTCCAGAATCAGCCCCCTACCGGTCGACTGCTACTCCCAGTGGTCATTATCCATGGCAATCAACCCCACGACCTCTAGGCATTCATTGATTGATTGATTCAGGGCCTGACAGAAACCTGATCTGCTCGACCACTGCCAAGCACCTGGGGATTCCACTACTGGCTCTGAACCCATCCCTCACTGTCCTGACCCTTAACGGTACTGGTCTGACCACTATCACCCATAAAACAGCCCCGGTCAACTTATGAATTTCTGGCAACCACTCTGAATCCATCCATTTTTTTGTCATGAGCAATCCCCATGTGCCCATAGTTATTGGTCTGCCCTGGCTAACTCTACATAACCCCCATGTCAACTGGACTAACAAGACCATTTTAGGATGGAGTCAACTCTGTTTGTCATGCCTGAGATCTGCCCTCCCTCATGCTGAGCTGCTCCAGCCCACCATTGGTGAATATCCTGACCTCTCTAATGTGCCTCCTGAGTATAATGACTTAAAACCTGTGTTCAGCAAGTCTCAAGCTGTTTCTCTTCCTCCCCATAGGCCCTATGACTGTGGAATTGACCTTCTCCCTGGGACTGCACCACCTAAGGGGTGACTTTACTCTCTCCTTCTGAAAGGCAAGCCATGCATAAATACTAGTGCTGTCAAGCGATTAAAATATTTAATCGCGATTAATGTCGCGACTGTCATAGTTAACTCGCGATTAATCGCAATTTAATCGCACATTTTTGTCACATGAAAAACCATTGTAATTCTCTTATCAGCATAAAAAAGTGAATGGGCTTGCTTTGTACCAATGTTTTTTTTTATTGCAGAGCATAACACGTCTTGTCACAGCCACTGACATCCATAACTTCCATATTACTGTAGATGAGAAAACCAGGGGATGAAAAATAAAGTGCATATCACTGTGAAAATAAAAAAATGTTTTATTTTACTCTTCATTAGTTTCTTTTGAAGAGAAGTATTTGCCATAAAAGAAGAAAAAAACAGATAACGAAAACAAAAATAAAAACATTCATCATACATTCAAAAACGTTCATCATAGTGTGGCACTGTATTATCTAATTCTCACTGCTTATAACTAGTGGTGCAACAGATCACAAAACTCACGGATCGGATTGTTCCTCGGATCAAGAGTCACGGATCGGATCATTTTTCGGATCGGCAAAAAGCAAAAAAAAAAAACCAAGACAAATAAACATACGTACTTACATTTTGTCTGTTTATAACACACTTAAATTATTAAAATTAAAATATATAAAAATAGTGCACAAGGCATAATTATTAATGAAAAACAACTTAAAGTGCAATATATTGGCATATCTCCTTCCTTTAAAATGTAACAATGAACCAAAAATCTACTTAAAGTGCAACAGCAACATAAAAAGGCATATCTTCTTTTAATATTGGTTCAAAAGGTCATTAGAACTCAAAGGTAAACATAAGAAGACATCTTCGTTGAAACAAGGACAGTGAAAGAACCTGAGTTTATAATTTCAGATTTTTTTTTCAAGAGGACAAGGATGTCAACATTGTCGGGAGAGAGTGTGGACCTCTTAGCTGTCACTATGTCCCCTGCAGTTGAGAACACTCTCTCTGATGGTACTGAAGATCCTGGCACAGCGAGGTAGCATCTTGCCATCTTTGCAAGACAAGGGTATTTGCATTCATTGGTTTTCCACCATGTCAGTGGATCACCATCCACTGACATGCCACCTGCTGCCTGGTAGGATGACACCTCCTCTTTGATGAGGTCAATGCCAGGAGCCTTGGTGTACATCTCTTTGCTGTCAAAGGTCTCTCCAAAGAGCTCGGCCATCGCTGATTTCTTTTGAGGAGGAGATGTGTCCAAGCCTCCTCCTGCTGCCTCTGCAGCTTGACCCTGCAGAAAAAAAAAATTAAACCTGTTATTTATTTTAATGTTTCATAGGCATGAAAAATGTGGCAATAACATTTAATAAAAGCCATTATTACTGGAAATAAAAAATGTGTGTAGATTTACATTTATAATTTTTAGATAATATTCTTTTTCTTTACCTCATCAAAGTCTTCAGTACCCAGATGGCTCACAATCTCAGTGGTGAGGTCATTGTATGTCTTCTGACGTAGGGCAGGGTCCAGGTGAGACAGGGACTTGAATCTGGGATCCAAGGCAGTAGCTTTGTGAAGGTAGTCCTGCAGAGTAGGGGATGAAGTGTATCTGGGCTTCAGGTCCTCTCTAATGGCAGCCTTGACATCTTGTGTGATGGTACTGTCTTCCACACTTGGAGCCATGGATTGTAGAATCCTTGTTTTCAGTGGCAGGATCATTGATACAGATGGTGAAGTTTCAGTGCTCAGCAGAGATGTGACAGTTTTGAGGGGTTTAAGTACCTGGAGGACCTCTTCTGCCACTCTCACATCATCATCAGACAGGGTGATGATGTTTTCTTTCCTCAGGGTTTTCTCAGTCAATGCAGAGTATATAGCTGCCTGCTGCTCCAGATAACGCTCCACCATATCATAAGTGGAGTTCCACCTTGTTGGTACATCATGTATGAGCTTATGATTGGGTAGCTGTAACATGTCTTGCTTTGTCTTGAGCACATGAGCAGCTGTTGTGCTTCGGTGGAAGTAGGAAACCACCTTCCTGATTCTCCCAAGGAGGCGTTCCATTTTATTGACTGAGATTCCGTTTTGTGATGCCAAATTCACTACATGTGCAAAGCACCCTATCTGTGGGCCAAGTCCTGCCATATTCACTGCATTTATTTGATTTTTTGCATTATCAGTTGTTACTGGAATATTAGTACTGGGCCTCCTTAACTTCCATTCTTCAACTGCTTGTGTCAGTACCTGCGCAAGATGAGTGCCTGTGTGACTCTCGTAGAGGGGGCGTGTCTGCAGCACTAGACTTCTCATCTCCCAGTCTTCGGTGATAAAGTGAGCCGTTATCGTCGCGTAGCTCTCCGTTCCCCTGGACGTCCACCCGTCTGTCGTGAGCGCAACAGCCGACGCTCGGGATAGTTCATCCACAACTTTCTTCTTCTCCCACTCATAGAGATCTGGCACTACCTTCTCACTGAAGTGTGTGCGCGATGGGATGTCGTAACGTGGCTCAAGCACTTTCAGCATGTTTTTAAAGCCCTCGTTTTGCACAACTGAATATGGCCTCATGTCTGTAGCTATAAACATGCCGATAGCGTTTGTGATAGCTTTAGCCTGGTCGGATTGCGCAGGGAGAGGCTGCTTAAATGCTGCGGTGATGAGCGGTTGTTGGCCAGCTTTCGTTTTTTCTCCGATCAGTGAAACACCCGGGTGATGTCGCTTCAAATGAGTGAACATGCTGGATGTGTTTCCACTGTCATATGGCTTTCTTGTGCCACAATGCCTACACACAGTCGCAGTTTTGTCCACTGACCTCTTTCCTTCATCATCATAGTTGACAGGGAAGCCAAAATGCTCCCATACAGGGGATTTAAGTGTCGTGGGGCGTTCAAGCTCCTCCTTTCCGCTCGCCATGTCTACACACCTCCTTTCTCCGCTCGCCGCAAGCTGTATGCGGATGGAGCACAACTTTTTGTTTTTTCCAGAAATCAATCCGCGGATCACGTGTGTCCCGAACTGATGACGTCGATCCGAACGGATCACGGATCAATGATGATCCGTTGCACCACTACTTATAACTATACACCTACCCGGTGGAGATGAGCTGGGAAACTGAAGACTGAAGGAACAGTATTGAAAAGTATTTTTCCAGTCTCACCTGTGAAAAGTAATCCCATGTGATCTCGTTTGGACAGTAAACCTGTTGGTACAGTTAAACGCAGCACATGAATGAGGCATCTTTATTCTTGGCTACTGTCTAGACGCTATACCAGAGACAGTTGAAGAATCTCCACTTTGCCCCATCCAATATAGCGGCGAGGATGTTTATATGTCTATGCCTTTCTCCATCACTCACATGGACTCTTATTGAAGCAGCGCACGACAAGCCTCAACAGGAACTACGGGTGACTCGCAGGGCCAAATTAGAATTTGCGTTAACGGCACTATTTTTTTAAAATCGCGTTAAATTGAGATCACGTTAACCCGTTATCGCGTTAACTTTGACAGCACTAATAAATACATCACCAAGAAGGACAAATCCTTGCACCCTTGCATTGATTACTGTGGGCTAAATGACATCACCATCAAGAACCGTTACCCCCTACCTCTCATGTCTACGGCGTTTGAGTTACTCCAGGGAGCCCAGATTTTCACCAAGCTAGACCTGCGTAATGCTTACCACCTTGTGAGGATCAGGGAAGGGGACGAATGGAAGATGGTGTTCAATACCCCCACGGGCCACTACGAATATCTTGTGGTTCTGTTTGGCCTGACTAACACTTCCACGGTTTTCCAGGCCCTCGTTAGTGATGTCCTGAGGGACTACCTTAACCTTTTTGTTTTTGTTTATCTGGACGATATATTGATTTTTTTTTTTCCCCGCTCCCTTGATGAGCACTGCATCCACGTCAGGCAGGTCCTTCAACAACTCCTGGAAAATAAACTCTTTGTTAAGCCTGAGAAATGTGAGTTCCATAGGAGTTCTGTCTCCTGTCTGGGTTTCATTATCTCCCCTGCACAGATTCAGATGGCCCCCCTGAAACTCAAGGCAGTTGCTGACTGGCCCACCCCGTCCTCTCAGCGAGAACTTCAGCAGTTTCTTGGGTTTGCGAATTTCTACAGGCGATTCATCAGGAACTTTAGTATGGTGGTTGGTCCCCTCACGGCTCTAAATTCCACCAAGGTCCCTTTCAGCTGGGGGGAAGGAGCCAAGAAGGCATTCTCCAATCTCAAACGAAGGTTCACATTAGCACCCATACTCACCATTCCAAACAACTCAGAGCACATGCCAACCTCCGAGGCATGAAGGGTTGAGCTAGTTATCGGTGCCGACAAGTGTGGCTGCCTTTCCCGAGCTCTGTCTGACTAGTTTTTTATCGCTTTTTTCGTCTAAAGTTTGTACTGTTGAATGTCAAACTTCTGTGGATATTTATTCTATCCTATGGATACCAGTCTTCACACAGCTCGTAAGGGCTGCAACAAACTTGTTTACACATGGGAGCAGCTGCTGGCACTACGATCAATTGGATGTAATGTTACAGATATCTACATCATACCCAGGGAGTTAAGGAAAACTTACCGCAGTTGCAGAGCAGGCAAGAAGCTGAAGGCCAGACGACTGGAGAAACGATGGTGGTATAAACCCTCTGTTCCTTCGGTTGTGATGGGGAATGTCAACTCGCTTGCCAGTAAGACTGATGAGCTGGCAGCTCTGGTGAGGAATGTCAAGCTATACTGGGAATGCAGCTTACTGTGCTTCACAGAGACATGGCTAAACAGCAACATCCCTGACGCTAACGTGGAGCTACCCGGCTTTTCCACAGTGAGATTGGATAGAAGTCCGGAGTTAAGCGGAAAACGTAAAGGTGGGGGGCTTGCACTTTTTATTGACATCAAGTGGTGTAATCCAGGACATGTCACTGTGAAAGAAACAGTCTGCTGTCCAGACATTGAGCTTTTAGCTGTCAGCCTCAGACCATATTACTTGCCTAGAGAGTTCAGCCATATGATCGCTGTCTGTGTATACATCTCGCCGCGTGCACTTCCAGATAAGGCATGCGACGTCATCCACTTCACTGTTGCTAAGCTCCAGACTCAACATCCTAATGCCTTCATTTTTATCTCTGGGGACTTTAATCATGTTACATTGGAGTCAACTCTGCCTGCATTCCATCAGTTTGTTAACTGCCCCACAAGGAAAAATCGTACAATTGACCTCATGTATGCCAATGTGAGGGAAGCTTACAAGGACATTCCACTGCCTCCGCTGGGTAAATCAGACTATAACTTGGTTTTTCTGCAGCCACAGTACATTCCATGTATGCGCAGACAGCCAATCACCACACGGTCATTCAGGGTATGGTCCCCCGAGGTAGAGGATGCTCTGAAGGACTGTTTTGAGTGCACTGACTGGAGGGTGCTGCAGGAATCACATGGGGAGGATATTGAGGGGGCTACTCACTGCATAACTGATTATCTGAACTTCTGTATGGACATTGTTGTTCCCATCAGAACTGTACGTTGCTTTCCCAACAATAAGCCTTGGACAACCAGTGACATCAAGGACCTCCTTAATAAGAAGAGGGCATTCAAGGATGGTGACCAGATAGAGCTAAGGCACTTACAAAGGGAGCTCAAGGTCAGGCTGAGGGAGGCAAAGGAGAAGTATAGCAGAAAGGTGGAGGAAAAGTTGCAGAATAACAGCATGAGGGAGGTTTGGAATGGGTTGAGAACCATCACCGGCTGCAAAAAGACCAGCAGTATAGTGGAGGGTAATGTGGAGAGAGCAAATCAGCTCAATCATTTTTATAATCGCTTTGATGCAGCTGTCTGCCCCAGCACCACCCCCCCAACCTCCTCCATCGGCTGGGGCTACCCGTACATCACCCCACACTCACCCGTCACTGCTTTCCTCTACCATTGATCCCCCCCCCCCGGCAGCTACCTCACTCAGTGTTCCATGCACACCAATCAACAACCTCCAGCCTGTCCACTGGAAGCTTCCTACCTCTGCTGTCTCCATAACATCAGAGATGGTGATGCGTGAGCTCAGGAGACTGCAGCCTAGGAAGGCTGCTGGACCAGACAGAGTGTGCCCCAGACTCCTGAAAGTATGTGCAGCTGAACTAGGTAAGCCTTTACAACATGTCTTCAACCTCAGCCTACATCTTGGGAGGGTGTCAACATTGTGGAAGACATCATGCCTCATCCCAGTTCCTAAGAAGCCACATCCCAGTGAACTGAATGATTTTAGGCCTGTTGCCTTAACCTCCCACCTAATGAAGACAATGGAGTGGCTACTACTGCACCTCCTCAGACCCCAAGTCAGTCATGCACTTGATCAGCTACAGTTCGCATACCAGGATAAAGTAGGAGTGAATGATGCCATCATCTACCTGCTGCACAGAGCTTACTCTCACCTAGACAGAGGAAATGGTGCTGTGAGAATCATGTTTTTTTTATTTCTCCAGTGCCTTTAACACCATTCAGCCCCCCCCCCCCCCCCCCCATTGAGAGATAAGCTACTGCAGATGAGGGGGGACCCACACCTAGTCTCCTGGATAATAGACTACCTTACCATGAGACCACAGTTTGTGAGGCTGAAGGACTGTGTCTCTGGGACTGTGATCAGTAGTGCGGGTGCCCCACAAGGAACTGTCCTTTCTCCTGTTTTGTTCACCCTCTACACGTCAGATTTTAGTTACAACTCTGAGCTATGCCATATGCAGAAGTTCTCTGATGACACAGCTATTGTGGCATGTATCAGGGATGGACAAGAAAGGGAGTACAGGAACCTGGTGAAGGACTTTGTGGGATGGTGCAGGGCAAACCATCTGATGCTGAATACCTCCAAGACCAAGGAGATGGTGGTGGATTATAGGAGGTCCAGCTCCCCTCCACTCCCACTCTCCATTGAGGGGGTCAATGTGGAAGTAGTTAAGTCCTACAAGTACCTGGGGCTGCACCTGGATAATAAACTGGACTGGACAGCTAACACAGATACACTTTACAAGAAGGGGCAGAGTTGACTCTATTTCCTGAGAAGGCTGGGGTCTTTTAACATCTGCAGTAAACTCCTGCTGATGTTTTACCAGTCTGTCATTGCCAGCATTCTCTTCTATGCTGTGGTATGCTGGGGCAGCAGTGCCAAGAGGAGGGACACTGGACGTATAGACAGACTGGTGAGAAAAGCTGGCTCTGTGGTTGGTGCTGAGCTAGAGCCCATAGCATCGATAGTTGAGAAAAGGACCCTCAGCAAACTTCTGCTAATTATGGACAATGAGCACTATCCCCTATACAGCACATTGAACAGGCAGAAAAGCATGTTCAGTGGCAGACTGCTCTCTCTGTCATGCTCAACAGACAAGCTGAGAAAATCTTTTGTTCCCCAGGCCATTCAACTTTTTAATTCTTCCCTGAAGGGGTAGTGAAAAATGGACTACTGGGTTTGAGTTCTGTTTTTTGGTAATTCACCTGTTTTTAAGCCTGAATTTAAGCAAATATTCTTTATGTCCAGCCAGTGCAGTAATCATTACTTTCCTGTTCTGACTGATTTTTTTTTTCACTATAAATACAGACTGATTTTTATGCCTCATCCCTATAGACTTATGGACACTTTGACCCACCTTTTTGCACTATCCCCCTACTGGTGCACTCATAGTGACTGAATGTGGAATATGCATTCACCATGAATGTCCATTCCATTGGTGTTGTGCTTTTTTTTTTTTGTCCTTGTGTGTTGAATGTACAGTATAAGTATGTGTCTTAAGAGCTACAGGATGTCTAAATTTCCTTTTGGATCATTAAAGTATCCGTCCGTCTGTCTGTCCGTCCATCCTGGCAGTTTCTGGTTGAGGTTGATGCTTCAGAGTCAGGGGTTGGGGCCATATTGTCCCAAAGATTGGCTAGTGACAACAAGCTTCATCCTTGCTCGCTCTTCTCTTGTCGGCTTTCCCCCTCTGAGAGAAACTACGATGTTAGCAATAGGGAACTGTTGGTCGTTAAACTGGCCTTGGAAGAATGGAGACATTGGTTGGAGGGGTCAGACCTTCCCTTCATCATATGGACAGATCACAATAACCTTGAATACCTCAGGATTGCCAAGCGCCTCAATTCTCATCAGGCCCAATGGTCTCCTTTTCATGCTTCAAGTTCACACTTTCCTTCTGCCCAGGCTCTAAGAATGGTAAGCCCGATGCCTTGTCCAAGATGTTTTCTCCCCTCCAGGAGGAATCGACCTCCCCTGAGACCATCCTTCATCCATGGTGCCTGGTGGGGGCCACTCTGTTAGAGATGGAAGCCATGGTCCAGAAGGCCCATGAGCAGGACCCAGGGCCCAGTAATGCACCTCCTCACCATCTTTTTGTTCCTGTTTCTGTGCGGGCACAGGTGTTGCAGTGGGGTCATGGTTCCAGAGTGGCATGCCACCCAGGAGCATCCCAGACTCTTGCACTCATCCGACAATGTTTTTGGTGGCCATCCATCAAGGAGGACGTCCAGAAGTTTGTGGCAGCTTGTGACATCTGCGCCAAGAACAAAACTGGCAAAAGACCCCCTGCCGGCCTGCTAAGACCCCTTCCTGTTCCCCACCGGCCCTGGTCACACAGCCCTGGATTTCATCACAGGACTCCCTAATTCAGGTGGCAATACTTGTATCCTCACTGTTGTTGACCATTTTTCTAAAGCTGTTCATTTTATCCCTCTGCCCAAGCTTCCCACCACCAAAGAGACCGCCGAATTGCTGATACTCCATGTTTTTCATCTACACGGACTTCCCTCAGACATCGTGTCAGACTGCGGACCCCAGTTCTCTGCCCAATTCTGGAAGGCTTTCTGTAAACTCATTAGTGCTTCTCGCAGTCTGTCTTCAGGTTTTCACCCTCAGACCAATGGACAGACGGAACGGGCCAACCAGGAGCTGGAAGTAGCTCTCGGGTGCATGGTGTCCCAGGATGCTGCCTCCTGGAGCAAGACCCTTCCTTGGATAGAGTATGCTCACAACTCCTTACCCACCTCTGCTACAGGTCTTTCCCCCTTCCAGTGCTCTCTGGCTTACCAGCCACCACTCTTCCCCATCCAAGAAGAAATCGCCGTGCCCTCTGCCCAGGTGTTTGTGCGCCGCTGCAGGAGAACGTGGGCCTTGACCAGGCAGAAGCTCCTACGTTCTGTCAAGATGTTTAAAGAGCAAGCTGACAAACACCGCTCGGCAGCTCCCATCTATTGGATGGGACAGTGGGTAATGCTCTCCACTTGCCACCTGCCCCTCAAGACGGTCTCCCACAAATTGGCTCCCCAATTCATAGGACCTTTCCCCGTTTCCAAGGTAATTAATCCCTGCTCTGTAAGACTGTCTCTGCCTGTAACCATGCACCGTATTCACCCAACTTTCCATGTCTCCCAAGTCAAACCCCTTGTCTCCAGTTCCTTGTCCCCACCCTCCAAACTCCCCTCCTCTTTACTAGTAGTTTGACATAAATTAAGTGTGGCAACCTCTTGACTTAATTTTATTATTATTATCAACACAACTGAATTTTTTTATTTCTCGGGGACCTTGATACTGCCATCATTCCCAAGAATATAAGGCAAGTGGTAAGCCTTGACTAGTCGAATTACATAGGTCAATTCTAGAGTTCATCATTACAGTTATCAGGGAATGGTTTGCAGATCACCAGCCAATACAATTCTTCCTACACTATTCACTCTGACACCCACGCTAATTACAACATATTGGAGTTTTCCAGAAACTTTTGTTTTCATTATTGTGACTAGGTTTTGTTACATTCTGTCCTTTCTAAATTGTGTCATAAATAAACACTGTAAAAATAAAGAAAAGAAAAAAGGTCTTTCTTACATTTTTGCTGTCAGCAGCCCGATGTAGTCAGTCTAGTTTTGATTCACATATTTAACATTTATTATGCCAGTTTTAGGTTTCTATTTCCAAGTTTGTAAAACATTCTAAGAAACTACTAGGAGTTTTGAGAATAAACTGAATTTCATGAGAAAAGCTTGAGAGATTGGGGGAAACCGTAGAGTGCGACAGTATTCGTGCTTCTATTTCCAACCACCAGATGGCATTAGAGACCCATCCAAACTGTCACACATTGTCTTATTTGACACGTGTTATTTTGGGGGTGTGTTAATAGGCCAGATCATTCCTCATTGTGCGCTTTTAATATTGAACACACCCCTGTGCTTAATGCATGTTTATGGATGCAACTACAATTTTCTTAAATTATTTGTTGCCTTCCTCTCTTTTTTTCTTCCATTATTTACGTTTCTTTTTCTTTTGTGTCTGATTGGACACATGCACGGATGAGAAGGAGAAACAAACAAATAATACCCCCCCCCCCTCCCCCCCACACAAAATATAAAAATTAAACATTTCAGCCATGAACAGCATTAGCATGTTTCTTATGCTCTTGGCTATTACATATTGTTGCTGTACTTCCGTAAACTGTTGTTACCTGTATGATTTAATTATGTAATTAAAAGACATGGTTTGATATTAGATTTATATTTGATATGGAAGAAAGATATCTCACTCCCAAACTTTTTGTCTCATCCATCCATCCATCCATCCATCCATCCATCCATCATTATCTATACCATTTATCCGTTAGAGTCATAGGGAAGCTGCAGCATCTACATGTAACCAATCCCAGATGACTTCGGGCGAGAGGCAGGGTGCACCCTGGGCAAGATGCCAAGATCACAGGGTGTCTCAACAATATAATCATAACAATGCCTTGTTAATTTATTATATGAGGGTCAAATTAATCCCAAAAAGTGCCACATAAATTAAAATATATTCAATTATTTTCCTAGAGGAATCTGAACACTCATTCAAGTGCTAGTCTTACAAAAATGACATCACCCCTGGAAATTATACCTTATAAAACTAGACATTTTAAATAGTTTACTGTTTAAATTGTATTTTAATACGAGACCGGGAACATGTTTTATTTAGTTGGTAAAGTTTGGCTCTTTGAATCCACCATTACACGAATGTGTTTCTGGTAAGTTACTGTTAATTCAAAGGAAGTGATGTCATATGCGCAACGCTTGAAAGTTCATGACATTTCTGGCTTCATCTGCTTTGCAAAGTGTAGCACATTTTTTTTTTACCTTTTTTTTTTTTTTTTTTTTAATTCCACAACAAAACTACAACCAAAGTATGTCTCCTCAGAGGTGTGTCGTTCAAGGCTGTTGAAGTGTAGCTGATAAAAAAAAAGTGGAATTTTGATCCATATAGTCCAAAATCGGCAGGACATTTGCGGAATGAATGGGTTTGATTTGTACGGACAAAGAGAGGTAACTCCAAGCCGACAGGACGGTTTGGTGTTTGCTCCATACATTTTGAAAAAGATTAATTTGTGAGGCAGATTCACATAGAAGGATTTGAGGTACACGGAGCAGTTCCTACAATCTGGAAACCAGTGGCGGCTGGTAGTCTTTCAAACAGGGGAGGCTGGTCGGTTACGATATTTCCAGATTTTAAAAGAAAAAACACATCAATTTTGCCCATACTCTTGCCTCTGATCTGGCTGATTGTTGGCAGGGTCACAAACTGTGAAATAACAGGTTCTTTTGACCCATTAGCCTACTGTCCAATATACATGATGGTGGTGTTGGGGGGGGGGGGGGTATATTTTAACATTTTATATTTTAAAATTGTGGCATGTTGTTTAAAAATTGATCATTATTGAAAGCAGCTCTTTGTCAGGAACCTCAGCAGTAACAGCAGAGTGTTCTGGAAAGCACTGACCTTGGGGAGCCAAACATAGAGCTGGGTGCCATACATTTCATTCAGTGACACTTTCCCCATATTTTACTTATTTTGACTGAGAAATGTTTTATTGACAATTTTGATAACCCTTCACTTTTAATCCAGGCCTGTAGTGTGAAATGTTCTCGGCTGTGTTTTTGTTTAAAAATGTTTTCCAAATTGTAGCTGTGTTTTAATTCCTATCCAGAAAAAAATATATTCCAATATAATATACTCAGCATAAACATTTTAAATAGATTCTATATTTTTGGTCCATCCATGACATATTACTAAAGTAGCCTATTTGCTGTTGTTGATGTGGGTCACTTGCTGTTAGCCAATTCACTTTCTCGTACCAGGAGAGCTGAAAGGTACGAGTATTATTCCCTACCTTTTTCACCAAGTCAATTTGAGGCGTTGGTCTACCATGCTCTTTAATTTTAATTTTTTCCTCGAAAGGAAGACTGGCAAATGGCTTCGCCAAAATTAAATCAGCAATGCTTGGCATCTGTGCGCAGCTTTCTTGCTAGCTGACTAGCCCCCTCAAGTTCAAGTTCAGTCACTCAAATAAACGAAATTTCTGGAACTAAGATAGCAAACTTGACAACACTATATTTACACTTTATTTACAATGAAAATATATACAAACTAAAAAAGCTGGTAGAAACCGTATGTAATGAATGAAATCGAAATGTAAACTGATCTCTTACAATACACCACACCACTTGCGAATCCACATGGGACTGAACTGAAATTCACCGCTGCCTGTCTATAGTTGAAACGAGCTGTCAATCAAAGAAAATATCCAGCCGCTTTCACCAATCACCAGTCTCCTCGCGGAAACTGCCATGTCCCTCCCACTGTGAGGCTCGGAGTCCGTGGGTGGGCATTTTCGCAGTATTTGTCCAATAACCGTCTTGCATTTTGAGATTGACAAGCGCATAGCTCCCAAATGCCGTTGAAGTCCACTGAGGCTGGGAGTCCGTGAGACTCCGTGGGCGGGCATTTTCGCAGTATTTGTCCAATAATCGTCTTGCATTTTGAGATTGACAAGCGCATAGCTCCCAATGCCATTGAAGTGCACTGAGGCTGGGCTGCATCGCGCTGTCATGAGGGGGAAACAGTGTTGCCAGATTGGGCGGTTTCCCGCTTAATTGGGCGGTTTTAAGTGCATTTTGGCGGGTTTTGAACATATTTTGGGCTGGAAAACGTCAGCAGTATCTGGCAACATTGGGGGGAAAAACTCACGCACACATTAGGTGAACTGGGGAAAGTTATAACGGAATGATTTCGCACTGTAGTTGGGTTGAACACACATTTCTATGATTCTGGATCTGAAATAGCAATGTTATAAGGTCGGCTATAACTAAGTCTAGCGCAATTCATCCTACACGATGTTCGTCATTTTTAGAGGAGACTGAGCCTCCCTCGTTGTCTTAGGGCAATCGCCCGTGCTGGAAACAAAAGTCAGAAGCGTCATCCCAAAGAGCTCACCACACACCGTACCGTAAGTGTCAAGGTAGTGTTTAGCCTGTTGCTTGAATTTATTAGCATTTATTAGAATTTATTATTTATTTATTGAATTTATTAGCATGCGCGAAATCCAGGAGGGTAGGAAAATTCAACTGACTCGTCTGCCGAGCCGTGCTGCTTGTCAGGAAAATCCTACCTCAAGCTTCCAGCTGTTTTGACGCTGTTTTTTTTTAATATTACATTCAAATTGTTTGATTTACTCAACCAAATAAGATATATTACAATGTAGGCATATTTGCAATTGAGAAACGTATAAAATACAGTATTTATAAACAAACTAAACGATGCCCTGTCATAACTTTGATTGCACAGTGCCCACTGCGTGACAGAATTAGCAAGTTCTCATACAGACCGTTTTATTATTCAAAACAAGTCATTACAAATTATTTGACTCGGCCAAAGACTCGACCAATACGCACAAAACATAAAAATCGGCAAAGCGTGAAATAGCCCAGCTGATCGGTAGGACGAAACTCGGTCCAAATTCCAAGATATGACATCATGTGTTCTGTGCATGCACAGTAGGCTTGGTAGGACAAATCCAAGAGGTAGGATAACTTTACAGAACACCGGCTCCAGAACTGAAAGTAAAAGTGCCTAATTACTGCCATTATTTAGCCTTGTGCCTACCAAGTGAGGTTACAAAGATGACAATTAGAAAGAGACCCTGCTTTATCATAATTGTGAAAGCTGAACATCAAATCAGTAAAAATAAATAAATAAACTATAATTTGTACCAACTTCCACCAACTATGATTTGTACCAACTTAAAACACACAGTTTTAATGAAGTTAATTACAAAAAAGCTCTGTATGGCGCAAGAAACATTAATATTTGATATTAGTAAAAAGAACTTTGAGATTCCTTTGAGATTTGAGCAAGTCCTGCCATTTAACATGTGACTCAAGTAAATTTTTCTATACAATTGACAGACAACATTTTTCCCCGAAGGTTTTTATTGGTCGGTTTTAGACTATAATGGGCAAACACAGAAAATGTGAAATCAATTTATATGCAACAAAATGCTCCCAATTTTAACACTGCGTTCTCCAGAGTTGTGACCCTAATGGCCACAAGATAATTTTTTTTGAGAAGAAAATCTGTACCCATAGTTTAGTTTGGAAGATTTGTAATTGGTTTCTTCAATTTAATAATCTATATTCAGAGGAAAGATACAAAAATGCTTGAAAGTAACAAAATGTCACACCATTAACATGCTTAGAATTATATAAAGCTTGAAAACAAAAAAGACCCACTTCCTGTGGCAATAAGGGTGTAAAGGGGTGACCTTGTCATGCTTTGGTAGTGTTGTACTTCAATAGTCATATTGCACTATGCTAATTTAAATAGAATCAACGCTTAGGAAGATCTATGTGTGTGTGTGAGAAAGAGAGAGAATCTGACCTTTTACACATTGTTGAAGATTGAATACTGATCTCTATATCAAGGAGTACCTGTTTTTCTCTCCAACTTCTTTATTATTATCTGTGGCTTTCCCTGCACCTGTTCAGCCTTTCTGAATGATTTTTTTTAATCTCTGCTCAGCTTGAGCTTTTTAGATTTTTTTTTTTTTTTATCAGATCAGATGTAAAAGTGTGTGTGCGCGCGCATGCACACATGCACCTGTTCCCTGATCTTTAATCCCTTCTGAACAGCAAGACAGAAGGATGAAGAACAGAAAGTGACATCAGTAAGCATCACACCGAGGTTAAGATGGAAACTCAGACAATTCATGCAGCATGTCTGTACCTGTTCAGGTCAAAATTTTGAAATTGAGGGCTCTAAGATTTTATATTAATCCTTTTTGTATTTTCTATAAAACATAATTAGGGTGTATGATATGCATAAGGTCATACGTTTAAGCAAGCTTCATGACTGTACCCTGTAGTTTCATGGCAATGGACTTTTTTTTTTTGGTTGGGCAAACCTGGAATTAGGTAACCACCACCACCAACAACAACAAAAGCTGGAGTATGTGCACTGGGGGCAGATGAGTGGGGCTAAAATTAACTGGAAATCACAAAACGCTTGTAGGCTACAACTACAAGTATGAATGAAGCTTAACATGCATTAACAGCACATTTTCATCAAAATATTCTCTTTAGTGGGCCTTTTCAGCAGCACTGCCATACCATTGAGCTGTTACCATATATTACATACATTTTTTTTGTTTGGGAAGGATATACAATCCTCTCTGTACTGAAACAGCAAGGACAATTATATTGTTTTTGATGTACATTGAAGACATTTGGGTTTGAGATCAAAAGATGAGATGATGGATCAGAATTTCAGCCTTCATTTCCTGATGTTCACATCTAGATGAGTTAAACAACTTGGAACATGGCACTTTTGCTATCAATAGATGAGCAAAAGTATTGGAACAAGCATTCTTAACGTTAATAACATGATATCCACATTCACTGGATAA
Organism: Neoarius graeffei; assembly: GCF_027579695.1. Lineage (NCBI taxonomy): Eukaryota > Metazoa > Chordata > Actinopteri > Siluriformes > Ariidae > Neoarius > Neoarius graeffei. Next base: position 30,406,351 of record NC_083574.1, read on the forward strand.
GAGCAATCATGCACTCTGATTGGCTGCTCTACTACTAGGCTATCAGCCCATATACCGTACCATGAGTAGAGAGAAACAAATTGACAGTGCATGTTGCTGTACCAACCGAGGATGAAATAAAAACTCTACTCGAAAACAACCCCCCCCAAAATACAAAAAAGCAACAAAATATGGAATAAAAGTATTTGATGGTAAGAACATATCTTTTTTTATTTTTCAAGAATTATTATTATAGCATTTTTCACAAATTGCTACTGTCATTTCGATGGTTTGTTTACATTCTAAGCAGAAATTATTTTTTATTGAAGTTTTTATTTAGCAAATTTGCAAAAAATAAAAATGGTCTATTTCTCAAAATCTAGTGAATGTGGATATAATAAAACAGTTATTCCATTCGATCTCATCATGCATGGCTTATAGCCAACTCGGCACTATGTGCCTCTTTGGCTGTCAGCTCATGTATGACTTGATTTTGTGGAATAACTGTTAAATATTTGGTTGCAATTTCCCTTGCTAGCAAAAACTGCATCATCTTTTGTGATGCTTTTCCAGGCTTATACCTCAGCTTTTTTCAGTTATTCTTTGTTTTGTGGGGCTTTTCCCTTCAGTCTCTTATTCAGGAGGTGGAATGCATGCTCAAATGGGTTAAGGTCTACAGTAGTGATTGATTTGGCCAATTTAAGACCTTCCACTGTTTTTTCCCTTGATGAATCCCTTTGTTGTGTTGGCAATATGTTTAGGATTATTGTTTTGTTGCATGATGAAGGTCCGAGCAAACAGATTGGATACATTTCTCTGTAAATTGGCACACAATAAAGATTTGTGAGCCTGTTCCAGAAGCAGTCATGCAAGCTCAAGACATGACACTACCTCTGTCATGCTTGACAGATGAACTTGTATGTTTTGGCTCATGAGCAAAATCTTTCTTTCTTACATTTGGCCTTACTATTACTTTGCTAAAGGTTAATCTTTATTCCAGAACTTTTGTGGGTTATCTTTGTGTAAAATCTGAGCAGGTGGGTGGAGCACAGAAGCACAGCAGGCCAGAACTGAGTTCTTATAAAGCTCTTTATTTTCTCACTTTTCAGCATTCAACATTCACTCTCCCTGCCACACCAGTGTTTGGGTTGGGGGAGAGCTCCCTTTCTCTGTTCTCCCTCTCCTCTTATAGGGTGTGATCACTGGGGAAGACACACAAACACAGGTTAATTCCCATCAGGTGCAGTGATTCTACCACTTACCTTCCCTGACTCTGCCCTCCATTCACAGACCGACACTTGACCATGCCCCCACTGCCACATACCCCCACTGCCCAACTCAGGCTGGGGAGCCATCTGGCCTGCAGCTGACTCCCCCCCCCCCCCCCCCCCCAGGCCTGTGGACCACCTCGAACTTAAATGGCTGGAGTGCCAGATACCAACGGATGATCTGTGCATTGGCATCCTTCATGTGGTGGAGCCACTGTAGGGGCGTGTGGTCCGAACAGAGGGTGAAAGGGTGCCCCAGCAGGTAGTAGTGGAGGGCAAGGACCGCCCACTTGATGGCGAGGCATTCCTTCTCTATCGTGTTGTACCTGCCCTCGCACACCGACAGCTTCAGGCTGATGTACAGCATGGGACGTTCCTCCCCCTCCACCTTCTAGGACAGAACTGCCCCAGCCCTCTGTCCAACATGTCCATCTGCAAAATAAAGGGGAGAGAAAAGTCAGGGGAGTGTAACAGTGGTCTCCCACACAGTGCAGCCTTTACCTCAGAGAAAGCCCGCTGGCATTGCTCTGTCCACTGGACCAGATCTGGTGCTCCCTTTTTAGTGAGATCAGTCAGCGGGCTGGTGATGTCCTATGGAACAATTCATCACCTGACTTCTGGAAGGAACAGCGGAGTGGGTCCAGTGCCATTGCCCGGCGTCGCTGGATCAGGCGATTGAGCTGGCGGAGGACCATATGGCAGCCGTTCCCACGGCAGGAGAGCATGTCTTCTCTATCTCTCTCTCTCTCCCCCTCTGCTCCCTGTCCTCGCCCCATTCCCCTACCACAGAGGTGGGGGCCTATGATATGATGTCCTATGATAGTAGCCAGCCAGCCCCAGGAACTGTCTCACCCCCTTTTTGGTCTTGGGCCTCGGGCAGGCTGCAATTGCTTCTGTCTTATTAATTTGGGGACGCACCTGCCCATTGCCCAAGTGGAAACCCAGATACTGTACTTCCACCCGCCCAATCGCACACTTCTTTGGGTTGGCTGTGAGACCCGCTCGCCTCAGTGACCTAAGGACAGCCCTCAGGTTTTCCAGGTGCTGCGGCCAGTCGTTACTGTAAATAATGATATCGTCTAAGTAGGCAGCCATGTAGGGGTGGAGGACCCTGTCCATAAGCCTCTGGAACATAGCGGGCGCCCCAAATAGCCCAAAAGGAAGTGTGACGGACTGGTGTAAGCCGAACAGTGTGGAAAAGGCCGTTTTCTCTCAGGATAGAGGAGTCAAGGGGATCTGCCAATATCCCTTTGTCAAATCCAGTGTAGAATAAAAATGAGCTGTGCCTAGTCGATCGAGCAACTCATCAATATGAGGCATTGGGTACGCGTCAAATTTAGACACTGCGTTGACTTTTCTATAGTCCACACAGAACCGGACCGACCCGTCGGCCTTGGGAACCAAGACCACCGGGCTGCTCCAGTCACTGTGGGACTCCTCAATGATGCCCGTTTTGAGCATGGCCTGGAGTTCTTCCCGAACCACCTTTTTCTTGTGTTCGGGCAGTCTGTAAGGGCGGCTGCGCACTACTACCCCTGGGGGCATCTCAATGCGGTGTTCTATGAGGTGGGTGCGGCCAGGCAGGGGTGAGAACATGTCAGAAAATTCTGTCTGCAACTGGACGATCTCCATGAGTTGGGTCGGGTCTCCACAGGGGACCGGAGTGGTGGGCGATGTCAATTTTCTTTTTTGAACCTCCAGCCCCAGCTCTGCCTTCTCCAGAACCACTGACACCAACGCTACGGGGATCTCCTCATTCCAACTTTTTAGCAGATTAAGGTGGTAAATCTGCAATGCCCCACCCCTGTCCGTTCACCTCACCTCATAGCCAACATCCCCGACTTGCCGTGTGACCTCAAAGGGTCCTTGCCACCTGGCGATCAATTTGGAGCTTGACGTGAGCAACAACACGAGTACCTTATCTCCCGGTGTGAACTCCCTAAGGCGCGTGCCCCTGTCGTACAGACGGACTTGACATTCTTGAACTTGCCGCAAATTCTCCTGGGTTAGGTGCATGAGTTTCTGGAGTTTGGCATGCAGGTTGATAATGTATTGAATTTCGTTTTTACTGGTTGAAGGTCCCTCCTCCAAATTTTCACGTAGCACATCCAAAACGCCATGCGGCTTACGCCTGTATAATAATTCGAATGAGGAGAACCCCATGGAGGCTTGCGGAACCTCTCGCACTGCGAATAATGGGGGCTCGAGCCATTTATCCCAGTTATGTGCATCTTCGCTTACAAATTTTCTAATTATATTCTTGAGGGTGCGATTAAACCGTTCGACTAAGCCATCCGTTTGTGGGTGATAAACGCTGGTGCAAATAGGCTTAATTCCCAGTAACCCATACAGTTCATGCATTGTGCGTGACATAAATGTAGTGCCTTGATCAGTCAGAATCTCTTTGGGGATTCCGACTCGGGAGATGATGCGGAAGAGCACTTCTGCAATACTATGTGCTGAGATATTGTGAAGAGGCACTGCTTCCGGATATCACGTTGCATAGTCCACCAGAACTAAAATAAAGCGATATTCTCGTGCTGACCGATCTAATGGCCCAATGAGATCCATCCCAATTCTTTCAAACAGGGTCTCGATTAACAGCAGAGTGTGCAAAGGCGCTTTTGGAATGGCCACGGGATTTACTAACTGGCATTCGAGGCATGCCGTACACCACCTACAGACATTGCCGTGAATCCCTGGCCAATAGAACCGGGCCATTATTCGGGCTAGTGTCTTATCCTGCCCCAAGTGTCCAGCCATGGGATTAAAGTGAGCCATCTGGAATATGGATTCCCGGCAGCTCTTTGGGATTAAGGAACCAATAACACAGCTTTTAGTCTGCGTGTCCTGCATCACTTGGTATAATCTATCCTTAATAAAAAAAATAGGGGAAGGATGGTGTGGTGGTTGGCTGGAGAGTTTGACCATCGATTACTCTCACTTGGTCAAACACATGCCGCAGAGTCTCATCTAGCAACTGCTCTAATGGGAAATCCGCAAGGGAATCCCCGAGAGAGGGAGGAGGAGCTGGCTGCTCCTCACTCTGACATGGTGATGACGTAGATGGCTCTGTGACAGCCGCTCCTGCCAATGCCACTCTGGAACCTCCCCTCACTAAACTATGGCAGGCTCCACTCTTCACTAAATGCGCCATTAATTCCCTAAAACCCGGCCAATCAGTCCCCAGAATTATCGAGTGGGTAAGGCGATGATTAATCACCGCCTTTACTCTAAATTTTTTCCCTCGAAATAGAATGTGAACTGACACTAAAGAGTAGTTGTGAACATCCCTGTGCACACACAACACCTTCACCAATTGTGCTCTCCCCAATGCCTTGTGTTGCACCAGGCTTTGGTGGATTGAGGTCTGATTACAGCCGGAGTCCACCAAAGCCTGATACTTATCCCCTTGGATACTCACCGGTATGTGATACACTCTGGCCCAATCGAGGGCAGTCCCTGGTGTGTCAGGGATCCAGACCACCGCGCCCACCTCCATTGCCGAGCACTGATGCTGGAGGTGCCCCGGTTTCCCGCAGTGCCAGCATACCGGCCCAGGCTCTCCCTTTGCACCGGTGTTCTGGACATCACTCACTTGAGGGGGAGAAGACAGACAAGGAAGTAGGAAATGGTAGGGCACCTTGGGTGCGGCGGGCCGGCTGGGGTAGAGCCGGCCCCCACCTCTGCGGCAGGGGAATGGGGCGAGGACAGGGAGCAGAGGGGGAGAGAGAGAGAGAGATAGATCAGAGGAGACATGCTCTCCTGCTGTGGGAACGGCTGCCATATGGTCCTCCGCCAGCTCGATCGCCTGATCCAGCGACGCCGGGCAATGGCACTGGACCCACTCCGCTGTTCCTTCCAGAAGTCAGGTGATGAATTGTTCCAGCGCCACCAGGTCGATGATTGATTCCCTTGGTGTCGCGGTTGTCAGCCCTCAGCCACCGCCGGCAGGCGTCCCGGAGTTGCTGGCCAAACGCGAACGGCCAGCCGACCTCCTCTAGGTGCAGAGCATGGAAGCGTTGTCGTTACTGTTCCGGGGTGTGACCAACACGTTGGAGAACGGCCCTGCGGAGGTCTGCATAGACCAGCCGGCTGTCGGTGGGGAGCTGCAGCATGGCCAGCTGCGCCTCACCCGTTAGCAGGGGGAGGAGGCGTGCCACACGCTGTTCCAACGGCCAACCCCACGCCTCTGCTGACTGCTCAAAGAGAGCAAGGAAGGCCTCAGGGTCATCATGCGGACCCATCTTCGTTAGGGTGAGGTGGGGAGGGTCCGCGGTGGTGGTGGACCCTGCCGACGCGAGCAGGTGCCAGAACGCCTGGTGATCTTCCTGCTGCGCCAGCACCAGGGCTTCGAACCGTTGTTCCTGCTCCTTCCGGAAGGCAATCAGCACCTGGTGCTGGCTCTGTTGGGCCATGGCGAGGGTATGGACCAGGTCCTTGAAGGGGGAGGACACCATGGGGCTGTTCTCTTCTGCATTCCGAATCCCGGGTTTCAGCACCACTGTAAAATCTGAGCAGGTGGGTGGAGCACAGAAGCACGGCAGGCCAGAACTGAGTTCTCATAAAACTCTTTATTTTCTTGCTTTTCAGCGTTCAACATTCATTCTCCCAGCTACACACGCACGCACACCAGTGTTCGGGCTGAGGGAGAGCTCCCTTTCTCTGCTCTCCCTTTCTCTGCTCTCCCTCTCTCTGCTCTCCCTCTCTCTGCTCTCCCTCTCTCTGCTCTCCCTCTCCTCTTATAGGGCGCGGTCACTGGGGAAGACACACAAACAGGTTAATTCCCATCAGGTGCAGTGATTCTACCACTTACCTTCCCTGACTCTGCCCTCCATTCACAGACCGATGCTTGACCACGTCCCCGCTGCCACACTTTGTAAGTCTTTGTGAATTCCAATCTGGCCTTCTGATTTTTACTGCTTGGTTTACAACTTATGATATGGCATCCATATTTCTGCTCTCAAAGTCTTCTTTGAATGGTAGATTGATTGATACCTTTACCCCTGCCCTTTGGAGGTTGTTGGTGAGGTCACTGACTTTTTATTTTTCCTTCACAGATTTCACAATGTTTCTGCCATCAATTGTTTCCTTTGGCCCACCTGTTCCATACCTGCTTGTTAGTATACCAGTAGTCTCTTTCTTTTTCAGGACATTCCCAATTGCTGTACAGTGGTGCTTGAAAGTTTGTGAACCCTTTAGAATTTTCAATATTTCTGCATAAATATGACCTAAAACAACATCAGATTTTCACACAGGTCCTAAAAGTAGATAAAGAGAACCCAGTCAAACAAACGATATAAAAATATTATACTTGGTCATTTATTTATTGAGGAAAATGATCCAATATTACATACCTGTGAGTGGCAAAAGTATGTGAACTTCTAGGATTAGCAGTTAATTTGAAGGTGAAATTAGTCAGGTGTTTTCAATCAATGGGATGACAATCAGGTGTGAGTGGGCACCCTGTTTTATTTAAAGAAGAGGGATCTATCAAAGTCTGATTTTCACAACATGTGTGTGGAAGTGTATCATGGCACGAACAAAGGAGATTTCTGAGGGCCTCAGAAAAAGCATTGTTGATACTCATCATGTACAGTCATGTTGACGGTGACCCTCAGCTCTGCAATAGAGACACAGGCCCTCATGGAGACATTGTTGCTTCTCCTCCACAGACAAACGGAATGTGTCACACTGCATGGGTTCAGAGGATGCAGGCTCCTTATGAGTCCAGGTCAGCGGTGGGCACGGGTGATGAGGAGTCAGTGCAACAGCTGGAGCCATACAGTAAGGGATTTATGCAGATCTCTCCCATGCTTCAGTTGGTCTAGGCGAATGGCTAGGGAAATCAGCTTCTCTAGTGAAAGGCTGTTATCCTTGCATGCCATTTCTGCTAGTATGTCAGAGTTCAAACCGTTGCAAAATGTCACCAGTAATGCCATCTCATTCCAACCACTCCCAGCCGCAAGAGTGCAAAATTCCAAAGCATAGTCGGACACTGAGTGATTACCCTGATGTAAACGGGTGAGTAATTCCCCTTGAGAGTGGCCCTCATTGGCGTGATTGAAAACTGCTTTAAATTCTTTAATGAAATTGTCGTAAGTGTCGGACTGGACCATGTACCAGACTGCGGTAGCCCAATCTAAGGCCTTGCCCATAAAGCGAGAAATCATAACAGAAATATGAGCCTTGTCTGAGCTCGGGGGGGAATTTGTAATAAATATTGTACATTGTAACAAAAACCCCTTACACTGATTAGGTGAGCCATCAAATTTATCCGGCTTGCTGACACCAAATGGACTGGAACCTGCTGTGGGGGGAGCAGCCTGGTTAATGACCATAGGCATGCTGGGGAAGCTGAGTCGTTGGAGTTGGGTTGTAATTTCTTTCATGCTTTCAACAATCTGCATTAATTGTTTTTGCTGCTCCCCCTGCTGCTGCGTCAGATTCTGGATGGACTGAGTCAGAGTCGAAACGCTGATGATGTTGTCCAAGCATTTGTCCTTGGCCGCTAAGCGCCACCTGTAGCTCCATGTAATCCACCGTCTGCATGTCGGCACAGTACTCTGTAACACGGCTGTGACAAACCACACACTCGTGAATTAAAAGTAAACTCAATGCTTTAATGAACACAGTGAGAGAAAACAAGGTACAAAAGCCAGGCCAGGTCAATACTGGGAAATCCAACACAGTAACAAGGGCAACACAAATTGTGGTCGGGAAACGGGCAATAGTCCAAGAACCAGGAATCAGAAAATCACAGGCAAGATAAACACAAGGGCTAGGCAACTCAGAATCGAAAAACAGGCGAGGATTGAGAAACTGGGAAGCGAGAGAGATGAGCAAACAAACACAAGGGCTAGGCAAAACAGGAAGAAAAGGGTCATACACAGGGATGCAATCAGAAAAATAAATGCTCAGTAGGCTCATGAAAATGTGGAGGCAATACTGTGCAACGGGTAAACCAAACAGAGGGGAACAAATACAGATATAAACAAAGAAGTACAGGTGATGATAATTAGAACTCGGGGGAGCCACTCCTAGGAAGTGGCTCCGGGTTGGCAGATGGAGTGCACATGGTAGTGACAGGTGTGTGAGGGGGATTGTGGGAAGTGGAGTCCTGAGTGTTAAGTGAGCCCAGGAGCATGACACATCAGGCTGGAAAAGGTTACAAAACTATCTCTAAAGAGTTTGGACTCCACCAATCCACAGTCAGACAGATTGTGTACAAATGGAGGAAATTCAAGACCATTGGTACTCTCCCCTGGAGTGGTTGACCAATAAAGATCACTCCAAAAGCAAAGCATGTAATAGTCGGCGAGGTCACACAGGACCCCAGGGTAACTTCTAAGCAACTGAAGGCCTCTCTCACATTGGCTAATGTGAATGTTCATGAGTCCACCATCAGGAGAACACTGAATAACAATGGTGTGCATGGCAGGGTTGCAAGGAGAAAGCCACTGCTCTCCAAAAAGAACATTGCTGCTTATCTGCAGTCTGCTAAAGATCATGTGGACAAGCCAGAAGGCTACTAGGAAAATGTTTTGTGGATGGATGAGACAAAAAAAAAAATATTTTTTTTAAAATGAGAAGCGTTATGTTTGGAAAAAGGAAAACACTACATTCCAGCATAAGAACCTTATCCCATCTGTGAAACATGGTGGTGGTAGTATCATGGTTTGGGCCTGTTTTGCTGCATCTGGGCCAGGACAGCTTGCCATTATTGATGGAACAATGAATTCTGAATTATACCAGCCAATTCTAAAGGAAAATATCAGGACATCTGTCCATGAACTGAATCTCAAGAGAAGGTGGGTCATGCAGCAAGACAACAACCCTAAGCATGCGAGTTGTTCTATCAAAGAATGGTTAAAGATGAATAAAGATAATGTTTTGGAATGGCCAAGTCAAAGTCCTGACCTTAATCCAATCAAAATGTTGTGGAAGGGCCTGAAGTGAGCAGTTCATGTGAGGAAACCCACCAACATCCCAGAGTTGAAGCTGTTCTGTATGGAGGAACGGGCTAAAATTCCTCCAATCCAGTGTGCGGGACTGATCAACAGTTACCAGAAATGTTTAGTTGCAGTTATTGCTGCACAAGGGGGGTCACACCAGATACTGAAAGCAAAGGTTCACATACTTTTGCCACTCACAGATATGTAATATTGAATAAATAATAAATAATAAATAAATGACCAAGTATAATATTTTTCTCATTTGTTTAATTGGGTTCTCTTTATCTACTTTTAGGACTTGTATGAAAATCTGATGATGTTTTAGGTCATATTTATGCAGAAATATAGAAAATTCTAAAGGGTTCACAAACTTTCAAGCACCACTGTACTGGCTTTGCCCAATGATTGTGCAAAGGCTCTGACTGATTTTCCCTCTTTTCTCGGCTTCAAAATTACTTGTTTTTCTCCCATAGACAGTTTTCTGGACTTCATGTTGGTTTATCCTTTTTAACATCAAATTCAGTCTTCACAGGTGAAACCCAGTACTCAAACTAAGAGTAGATATTCAGAGCTATTAATTGTTCAAACAATCAATCAATCTAATGGAATACACCTGGGCAACAAGAAACATCTGTCAGTCACAAGTCAAAAGGTGATATCTTCATGGTGTTGCAGCATGTCAGCGCTATCACCTCATAGCAAGAAGGTTCTAGGTTCAGATCTCATGGCTGACTGGTGTCTTTCTGTGTGGAGTTTGCATGTTCTCCCTGTGCCTGCATGGGTTTCCTCTGGGTGCTCTGGTTTCCTCCCATAGTCCAGACATGTGGATTAAGTCAACTGACTACTCTAAATTGGTTGTTTGTCTCTGTGTTAACCCTGCAAAAGACTGGTGACTTACCCAGAATGTACCCCGCCTGAAGTCAGCTAGGATTGGTTGCAGATTCCCCTGTAACCCTGATGGATAAGCAGTATAGGTAAGGGATGTTGCAAACATGGGAATATGCAGGACACAAACTCAGGGACACAGTGAAAGCAGGGTTTCCCATACATAGACCATTGTGTGGCACAGTGCCACACAATGGATTCCTATCGCCACACAATCAGACTTGCTATTTTGGAAAAAAAATTCCGTTGCGTATAGTTCCGTTCGTGGGCGGCACGGTGGTGTAGTGGTTAGTGCTGTCGCCTCACAGCAAGAAGGTCCTGGGTTCGAGCCCCGTGGCCGGCGAGGGCCTTTCTGTGTGGAGTTTGCATGTTCTCCCCGTGTCCGCGTGGGTTTCCTCCGGGTGCTCCGGTTTCCCCCACAGTCCAAAGACATGCAGGTTAGGTTAACTGGTGACTCTAAATTGACCGTAGGTGTGAATGTGAGTGTGAATGGTTGTCTGTGTCTATGTGTCAGCCCTGTGATGACCTGGCGACTTGTCCAGGGTGTACCCCGCCTTTCACCCATAGTCAGCTGGGATAGGCTCCAGCTTGCCTGCGACCCTGTAGAAGGATAAAGCGGCTAGAGATAATGAGATGAGAGTTCCGTTCATTCATAGTGCTCTTTCTTCTCGTTCATGCGTGCACACACCCACACAGAGAGAGAGAGAGAGAGAGAGACGTGTACACAGGCCTGCCGTTGCGCATATACCCGGACTGCAAGTAGGCCTGTTAGGTTAATTAAAAATAATGCAGCCTTCCCGATTCGCCTTCTGACCCTTTATTTTAAAAGGTAGCCTACATCGAGCTCGTGATGAGCTTAATCATAGCCTTCTTGGCTTACATGAAACGGACATCCCTGAATCAGGCTATAAACCAATTTTGATGCATACAGTAGCAGCTTGACGCGAGGAACCGGCCTTATTGCATTATCCCATTTATCCCGCTTCAGCATTCATGCAAGTTATTAATAATGGCTTGACATTCACAATAAATAAGGATTTCCAACTAGCCTAAATAAAATTTTATACTCGCGGGGATGCCTAGTTGATGCTATCTGAAGCATAAAATCTGAATATTTTAAGAAACATCTTTATTAGCTTTATTGGCGAGGTAGATAAACCATCACTGCATCACTGATACGCACACACACTGGCAGCTGATTCGCCCACTCCTCCTCTCCACGCATACTGCTCGAGGGCTATCAAGAGGAAAACCCAATGCTGCGTGATATTTAGCACAGAGAAGACAGTCAACGATATCTGGAGTCTACCAAAGGTTAGTATGATGTACTGTGCTCAAACACACCTGCCCAGTATGTAACTCAGAAAAGGTAGCCTTATGCTAGCTTTATGAACTGCTAGCCTTATAACGTTATCAATATTGAACATCCAGCTGTCAGCCTATAACGTTGGAAATGCAGCAAACAATGCGATAAAATTCAGTAGTTGAGATGGGCTACTGTAGGATGCCCATAGGCTAATAATAACTTCGTATTTGTTTGACTATTATAATTTAATTGACTCTCAATGTTTGCTGCTTTAACCCAGATGAGTATTGAAAAGTTTTTTCTGTGCCAAAAAGGCCTCATCTAGAGGAGATGGAGCAGCTTGAGGAGGTATCAGTCTGAAATAAAGTTGTACTGTCAAATGGCTGTTGCTAGTAAATGTTATTGGAATATAATTTCGAATGTTATACCGGTAGGCATCAAACAGTGCTGAACAACTCCGTGCTGCTCAGGGCTGTTCAAGAGAGATGGGCCAGGAGGACAGCCAAAATGCTGCTGTAAGGCAGGCAGCTACTGCTGAAACAACAGGTGAGGTGGAAACAGATAGACTTGTAGCTAATTAAAAAAAAAGTGGGGAAAGTAAATTTGATTCTATGTTTCTGTTTGAGTTTTTTTTTTCAGGAAGCCATGCAGAATTAAATGTTCTGATAGGGCATGCAGGCTTTGCACCAATTAGGGTAATACTTTTTCATTATTGTTAGTTGCCTTGGTGTTACCTTAAGTGGTTTCTTACATCTAATTATGATATTTTATTATTATTTTGTTGTTACATTATACTATTTATTTCATTTTAGTATTGGTTGAGGTAAGGGTTGAGTTCAATATTTAACCTCCTAGGGCCTAGCAGTCACATACGTGGACAGCACTTTTTAGAAATTCAGAACAAGAATCCACATATGTGGACATACTTTTTCTCAAAAAGTACATCTTATCAAAGATGATGCTTAGTTTTTATTCTAATCAGGTTCTAATAAGCCCAAATAGCAAAAAGAAATAAAAAATGCATGTAAAAAAAACAGCTTGGGTCTTAGGAGGTGTAGCGCAAATAGCGTGTGGGTGGAGCACAGAGGACGGCAGGACAGAGATCAAGGGTTTTCACAAGGCTTTATTGCCGAACTTTCCAGTTTAACAATGTTTTTAACCCAAGTAGGCAGAGAGAGAGACACACACACACACACACACGCACTGTCGGCTCTACCGGGTAGAAGCTCCCTTCCGCTCTCCCTTTCCCTCCTTAAGTAGGGCGGTTTACTGGGGAGAACACACACAAAACACAGGTTAATGACACTCAGGTGAAGCGATTCTGCCACTTACCTTCCCCAACTCCGCCCTCCTGTCACAGACCGGCGCTTGACCACGCCCCCGCTGCCACATACCCCCACCACCCGACTCAGGCCGGGCGCCCGTCCGGCCCGCAGCCGACTCCCCCCCCCCCCCCCTTGACGGGAGAGGAAGTCCGCCACGACCATCTGCGCCCCCGGCCTGTGGACCACCTTGAAGTTGAAAGGTTGGAGCGCCAGATACCAACGGGTGATCCGCGCGTTGGCATCCTTCATGCGGTGGAGCCACTGGAGGGGCGCGTGGTCTGAACAGAGGGTGAAAGAGCGCCCCAGCAGGTAGTAACGGAGGGCGAGGACCGCCCACTTGATGGCCAGGCACTCTTTCTCGATAGTGCTGTAGCGCCCCTCACGCACTGACAGCTTCCGGCTGATGTATAACACTGGGCGGTCCTCTCCCCCCACCTGCTGGGACAAAACGGCCCCCAGCCCTCTGTCCGACGCATCCGTCTGTAATAAAAAAGGGAGAGAGAAGTCAGGGGAGTGCAAAAGTGGCCCCCCACACAGTGCAGCCTTTACCTCAGAGAAAGCCCGCTGGCACTGCTCCGTCCACTGGACCGGATCTGGCGCCCCCTTTTTAGTGAGGTCAGTCAGTGGGCTGGTGACGTCCGAATAATTAGGTATAAACCTACGATAATAGCCAGCCAGCCCCAGGAACTGCCTCACCCCCTTTTTGGTCTTGGGTCTCGGGCAGGCCGCAATCGCTGCTGTCTTATTAATTTGGGGACGCACCTGCCCGTTACCCAAGTGGAAGCCCAGATACCATACTTCCACCCGCCCAATCGCACACTTCTTCGGGTTGGCAGTGAGCCCCGCCCGCCTCAGCGACCTAAGGACGGCCCTCAGGTGTTGCAGGTGCCGCTGCCAGTCATTACTATAAATAATGATGTTGTCTAGGTAAGCAGCCGCGTAGGTGGCGTGGGGCCGGAGGACCCGGTCCATCAGCCGCTGAAATGTAGCGGGCGCCCCAAACAGCCCAAACGGAAGTGTGACGAACTGGTGTAAGCCGAACGGTGTGGAAAAGGCCGTTTTCTCCCAGGATAATGGAGTCAAGGGGATCTGCCAATATCCCTTCGTCAAATCCAGTGTCGAGTAAAAGTGAGCCGTGCCTAGTCGATCGAGCAGCTCATCAATACGAGGCATCGGGTACGCGTCGAATTTAGACACCGCGTTGACTTTTCTATAGTCCACACAGAACCGGACCGAGCCGTCGGCCTTAGGAACTAAGACCACCGGGCTGCTCCAGTCACTGTGGGACTCCTCGATGATGCCCATTTCGAGCATGGCCTGCAGTTCTTCCCGAACTACCTTTTTTTTGTGTTCGGGTAATCGATAAGGACGGCTGCGCACTACCACCCCCGGGGGCGTCTCTATGTGGTGTTCTATGAGGTTAGTGCGACCGGGCAGGGGCGAGAATACATCCGAAAACTCGGCCTGCAACTGGGCGACCTCCGTGAGTTGGGTCGGGGAGAGGTGGTCTCCACAGGGGACCGGAGAGGTACGAGATGCCAATGTCCCTTTTTGGACCTCCGGCCCCAGCTCCGCCTTCTCCGGAACTACCGACACCAACGCCACGGGGACCTCCTCTTTCCAGAGTTTTAACAGATTGAGGTGGTAGATCTGTAGCGCCCCCTCCCTGTCCGTTCGCCTAACCTCATAGTCGACGTCCCCGACTCGCCGTGTGACCTCAAAGGGTCCTTGCCACTTGGCGATTAATTTGGAGCTCGACGTGGGCAACAGGACGAGTACTTTATCTCCCGGAGTGAACTCTCTAAGGCGCGTGCCCTTGTTGTACAGGCGGGTTTGCCGTTCCTGGGCCTGGCGCAAATTCTCCTGAGTTAGGTGGGTGAGCGTGTGGAGTTTTGCGCGCAGATCCATAACGTACTGAATTTCGTTTTTGCTCTGTGAAGGTCCCTCCTCCCAATTTTCCCGCAGTACATCTAAGATGCCGCGCGGCTTACGCCCATGTAATAATTCAAATGGGGAGAACCCCGTGGAGGCTTGGGGGACCTCTCGCACTGCAAACAGCAAGGGTTCGAGCCACTTATCCCAGTTACGTGCGTCCTCACTTACGAATTTTTTGATAATATTCTTGAGGGTGCGATTGAACCGTTCAACTAAACCGTCCGTCTGTGGGTGATAAACGCTGGTGCGGATCGGCTTAATACCCAGTAGCCCATACAGTTTGCTCAGTGTTCGTGACATAAACGAGGTGCCCTGGTCAGTCAGAATCTCTTTCGGGATTCCAACCCGGGAGATGACGTGGAAGAGGGCCTCTGCAATACTGCGTGCTGAGATATTGCGAAGAGGCACCGCTTCCAGGTATCGCGTTGCATAGTCCACCAGAACCAATATAAAGCGGTACCCACGTGTTGACCGGTCTAATGGCCCGACGAGATCCATCCCAATTCTTTCGAACGGGGTCTCAATTAATGGTAGGGGGCGCAAGGGCGCTCTTGGAATGGCCGCTGGATTTACTAACTGGCATTCGCGGCACGCCGTACACCACTTACGGATGTCGCCGCGAATCCCCGGCCAATAGAATCGGGCCATTATCCGGGCGAGTGTCTTATCCTGCCCGAGGTGTCCAGCCATGGGATTAAAGTGAGCCGCCTGGAATACCAATTCCCGGCGGCTCTTTGGAATTAACAACTGGGTGACCCGCTCTTTCGTCTGAGTGTCCTGCGTCACTCGGTATAACCTATCCTTCACAATGGAAAAATAGGGGAAGGGCGGGGTGGCGTTCGGCGGGAGCGTTTGACCATCGATTACTCACTTGGTCAAACGCGTGTCGCAGAGTCTCGTCTCGCGATTGTTCCAGTGGGAAATCCGCGAGGGATTCCCCAATAGAAAGAGGAGGGGCTGGGGGCTCCTCACTCTGTCGCGGAGATGACGTAGACGGCTCTGCGACCGCCGCTCCAGCCAAAGCGACATCGGGACCCTCCCCTATCAACCGGCAGGACCCACTCTTTACTAGGCGTGCCATCAAACCCCGAAATCCCGGCCAATCAGTCCCCAAGATCAAAGAGTGGGTAAGGCGAGGATTAACCGCCGCCTTCACTATTGATTTTGCCCCTCTGAAATATATGTGGACCGACACCAACGGGTAGCTGTGAATATCCCCGTGCACACACAACACCTTCACCCCTTGTGCTCCCCCCAATGCCTCGTCTTGCACCAGGCTTTGGCGGATTGAGGTCTGATTGCAACCTGAATCCACCAACGCCTGATATGTAGCCCCTTGTACACTTACCGGTATGCAATACGCTCTGGCCCGATCGAGGGCAGCCTCTGGCGCGTCGGGGATCCGCACCACCGCCCCCACCTCCATCGCTGCACACTGTTGCTGCAGGTGGCCCGGTTCCCCGCAGCGCCAGCAAACCGGCCCAGGCCTTTCCTCTGCAGCTGTGTTCTGAGGCTCACTCACCTGAGGGGGGGGAGAGACAGACACAGAAGGGAGAAACGGGAGGGCACCACGGGTGCGGCGGGCCGGCTGGGGTGGAGCCGGCCCCCGCCTCCGTGGTGGGGGAATGGGGCGAGGACGAGACACGGGAGGAGGGGGGAGAGAAAGAGAGAGAGGAGAGGAGAGAGAAGACGATGTCGGTGGTTGTCCTGCCGCCGGAACAGCCGCCAGATGATCCTCCGCCAGTCCTACGGCCTGATCCAGCGACGCCGGGCGGTGGCACTGGACCCACTCTGCGGTTCCAGCTGGTAAGTGGGCGGTGAACTGTTCCAGCACCACCTGGTCGATGATTCCCTCGGCGTCGCGATCTGCGGCCCTCAGCCACCGCCAGCAGGCATCCCGGAGCTGCTGGCCGAACACGAACGGGCTGCCGACTTCCTCCATCCGCAGCGCGCAGAAGCGCTGGCGCTGCTGCTCCGGCATGTGCCCCACGCGCTGGAGGACAGCCCGGCGAAGGTCAGCGTAGGCCAGCCGGCGATCGGCGGGGAGCTGTAGTGCGGCCAGCTGCGCCTCTCCTGTCAGGAGGGGGAGGAGGCGCACCGCTCCATCGGCCACCCCGAGGCTTCTGCGACCTGCTCGAACAACGTGATGAAAGCCTCGGGGTCGTCCTGCGGGCCCATCTTAGTTAAGGTGAGGGGAGACGGGCCCGCGGCCGGGGCGCTGGTGGACCCCGCCGACGCGAGGAGATGCCGGAACGCCTCTCGATCTTCCTGTTGAGCCAGCACCAGGGCTTCGAAGCGGAGCTCCTGCTCCTTCCGGAGCGTGACGAGTGCCTGGTGCTGGCTCTGCTGAGCCGTGGCGAGGGCGTGGACCAAGTCTGCGAACGGGGAGGATTCCATGGGGCTGCAGGACTGATGCTCCAACTTGTCCCGGGTTTCAGCACCACTGTAGCGCGAATAGCGTGTGGGTGGAGCACAGAGGACGGCAGGACAGAGATCAAGGGTTTTCACAAGGCTTTATTGCCGAACTTTCCAGTTTAACAATGTTTTTAACCCAAGTAGGCAGAGAGAGAGACACACACACACACACACGCACTGTCGGCTCTACCGGGGAAGAAGCTCCCTTCCGCTCTCCCTTTCCCTCCTTAAGTAGGACGGTTTACTGGGGAGAACACACACAAAACACAGGTTAATGACACTCAGGTGAAGCGATTCTGCCACCTACCTTCCCCAACTCTGCCCTCCTGTCACAGACCGGCACTTGACCACGCCCCCGCTGCCACAGGAGGTTAAAATAAAAACCTCCAGCTTGTTTTTTGCAATTTATTCCTTGAATGTCAATGTAGCAGTTTGTAGGAGGGGGAGGAGCACAGAAAGATGGCAGGCCAGAATGAAGTTCAGTAACTTTGTTTATTTTGCTCTTTTCAGACGCAAACGTCACTCTCTCAGCCATGCGCACGCACGCGCGCGCGCGCACACACACAAGTCGTCTAGCTGGGGAGAGAGCTCACTTCCTCTGCTCTCTCTCTCTTTATATAGGGCGCGGTCACTGGGAAGATACACACAAACAGGTTAATTGACATCAGGTGTAGTGATTCTGCCACTTACCTTCCCTGAATCCGCCCTCCGGTCACAGACCAGTGCTTGACCACGCCCCCACTGCCACATACCCCCACTGCCCGACTCAGGCTGGGCAGCTGTCCAGCCTGCAGCCGACTCCCCCCTTCAAAGGGTTGGAGTGCCAGATACCAACGGGTGATCCGCATGTTGACATCCTTCATGCGGTGGAGCCACTGGAGGGGCGCGTGGTCTGAACAGAGGGTGAAAGGGCGTCCCAGCAGGTAGTAGTGGAGGGCCGCCCACTTGATCGCGAGGCACTCCTTTTCGATGGTGCTGTAGCGCCCCTCGCGTACCGACAGCTTTCTGCTGATGTACAGCACTGGACGGTCCTCCCCCTCCACCTTCTGGGACAAAACGGCCCCAGCCCTCTGTCCGACGCATCGGTCTGTAACACAAAAGGGAGAGAAAAGTCAGGGGAATGTAACAGTGGCCCCCTGCACAGTGCAGCCTTCACCTCAGAGAAAACCCGTTGGCATTGCTCCATCCACTGGACCGGATCTGGTGCCCCCTTTTTAGAGAGATCAGTCAGCAGTCTGGTGCCATCCGAGTAATTAGGTATAAACCTACAATAGTAGCCAGCCAGCTCCAGGAACTGTCTTGCCCCCTTTTTGGTCTTGGGCCTTGGGCAGGCCGCAATTGCTGCTGTCTTGTTAATTTGGGGATGCACCTGCCCATTGCCCAAGTGGAAGCCCAGATACCGTACTTCCACCTGCCCAATCGCACACTTCTTTGGGTTGGCTGTGAGACCCGCTCGCCTCAGCGACCCAAGAATGGCCCTCAGGTGTTGTAGGTGCCGCTGCCAGTCATTACTATAAATAATGATGTCGTTGAGGTATGCGGGCGCATAGGTGGCGTGGGGGCGGAGGACCCTATCCATCAGCCGCTGAAATGTAGCGGGCACCCCAAACAGCCCAAAAAGAAGTGTGACAAACTGGTGTAAGCTGAACAGTGTGAAAAAGGCCTTTTTTTCTTGGGATAATGGAGTCAAGGGGATCTGCCAATAACCTTTCGTCAAATCCAGTGTCGAGTAAAAGCGAGCCGTGCCTAGTCGATCGAGCAACTTGTCAATACGAGGTGTTGGGTACACGTCGAATTTAGACACCACATTGACTTTTTTATAGTCTACACAGAACTGGACCAACCCGTCGGCCTTGGGTACCAAGACCACCGGGCTGCTCCAGTCACTGTGGGACTCCTCGACGATGCCCATTTCGAGCATGGCCTCGAGTTCTTCGGGTAGCCGGTAAGGGCGGCTGTGCACTACCACCCCCAGGTGCGTCTCAATGTGATGCTCTATGAGGTCGGTGCGGCCGGGCAGGGGCGAGAACACGTCCGAAAACTCGGTCTGCAACTGGGCAACCTCCGCAAGTTGGGTCGGGGAGAGGTGGTCTCCACAGGGGACCAGAGAGGTATGCGATGCCAATGCTCCCTTTTGAACCTCTGGCCCCAGCTCCGCCTTCTCCGGAACTACCGACACCAACGCCACGGGGACCTCCTCGTTCCAGATTTTGAGCAGATTGAGGTGGTAAATCTGTAGTGCCCTACCCCTGTCCGTTCACCTCACCTCGTAGTCGATGTCCCCGACTCGCCGTGTGACCTCAAAGGGTCCTTGCCACTTGGCAATCAATTTGGAGCTCGATGTGGGCAACAGTACGAGTACTTTATCTCCTGGTGTGAACTCCCTAAGGCTGCCTGTCGTACAGGCAGGTTTGCCATTCTTGGGCCTGTCACAAATTCTCCTGGGTTAGGTGTGTGTGGAGTTTTGCGCGCAGGTCAATAATGTATTGAATTTCGTTTTTACTTGGTGAAGGTCCCTCCTCCCAATTTTCTCGCAGCACATCTAGAATGCCACGCGGCTTATGCCTGTATAATAATTCAAATGGGGAGAACCCCATGGAGGCTTGGGGGACCTCTTGTACTGCAAATAACAAGGGTTTGAGCCATTTATCCCAATTGCGTGCATCCTCACTTATGAATTTTTTAATTATATTCTTGAGGGTGTGATTGAACCGTTCAACTAAACCGTCCATTTGTGGGTGATACACGCTGGTGCAGATCGGCTTAATACCTAATAACCCATACAGTTCGTTGAGTGTACGTGACATAAACGAGGTGCCTTGGTCAGTCAGAATCTCTTTCGGGATTCCAACTTGGGAGATGACGCGGAAGAGTGCTTCCGCAATACTGCATGCTGAGATATTGCGAAGAGGCATTGCTTCCGGGTATCATATTGCATAGTCCACCAGAACTATAATAAAGCAGTACCCTCGTGTTGACCGATCTAATGGCCCGACGAGATCCATCCCAATTCTTTTGAACGGGGTCTCGATTAATGGGAGAGGGCACAAAGGCGCTTTTGGAATGGCCACTGGATTTACTAACTGGCATTTGCGGCACGCCGTACACCACCTATGGACATCGCCGCGAATCCCTGGCCAATAGAACCGGGCCATTATTCAGGCTAGTGTTTTATCCTGCCCTAAGTGTCCAGCCATGGGATTAAAGTGAGCCGCCTGGAATACCAATTCCCGGTGGCTCTTTGGAATCAAAAGCTGCGTGATTTGTTCTTTAGTCTGAGTGTCCTGCGTCACTCGGTATAATCCATCCTTCATAATGGAAAAATAGGGGCAGGACGGTGTGGCGTTTGGCTGGAGCATTTGACCATCGATTACTCTCACTTGGTCAAACGCATGCCGCAGAGTCTCGTCTCATGACTGCTCTAACAGGAAATGTGCAAGGGATTTCCTGAGAGAGGGGGGAGGAGCCTGTGGCTCCTCACTCTGATGCGGAGATGACGTAGACGGCTCTGTGACAGCTGCTCCCGCCAATGCGACACCGGGACCTCCCCCTACTAAACTACAGCAGGACCCACTCTTCACTAAATGACTCATTAATTCCCCGAATCCCAGCCAATCAGTCCCCCAAAATTATCGAGTGGGTGAGGCGAGGATTAACCGCCGCCTTTACTCTAAATTTTCCCCTCTGAAAAAAATATGGACTGACACTAAAGGGTAGCTGTGAACATCCCCGTGCACACAACACCTTCACCCCCTGTGCTTCCCCCCAATGCCACATCTTTTACCAGGCTTTGGTGAATTGAGGTCTGATTACAGCCAGAGTCCACCAACGCCTGATATGTATCCCCTTGGATACTCACCGGTATGCGATACACTCTGGCCCGATCGAGGGCGGCTCCTGGCGCGTCGGGGATCCGAACCACCACGCCCACTTCCATCGCCGAGCACTGCTGTTGGAGGTGGCCCGGCTCCCCGCAGCACCAGCAAACCGGCCCGGGCTTCCTCTCTGCACCAGCGATCTGGGGCTCACTCACCTGAGAGGGGGGGAAGGACAGACACAGAAGGGAAAAACGGGAGGGCACTGCGGGTGCGATGAGCCGGCTGGGGTGGGGCCGGCCCCGGCCCCTGCCTCCGAGGTGGGGGAACAGGGTGAGGATGAGACACAGGAGGAGAGAGGGGGAGAGAGAGGAGAGGAGAGAAGAGGATGTCTGCTGTCCTGCCATTGGAACAGCCACCAAATGGTCCTCCGCCAACTTGATGGCCTGATCCAGCGAGGCCGGGCGGTGGCACTGGACCCACTCCGCGGTTCCCTCTGGTAGGCGGCCGATGAATTGCTCCAGCACCACCTGATTGAGGATTCCCTCGGTGTCACGGTTGTCGGCCCTCAACCACCGCCAGCAGGCATCCCGGAGCTGCTGGCCAAACGTGAATGGCTGGCCGACTTCCTCCAGACGCAGAGCAGAAGCGCTGTCGCTGTTGCTCGGGGGTGTGCCCCACCCGCTGGAGGATGGTCCGGTGAAGATCCGCATAGGCCAGCTGGTGGTCTGCAGGGAGCTGTAGCACGGCCGGCTGCGCCTCGCCCGTTAGCAGGGGGAGGAGGCGGGCTGGGCGCTGTTCCACCGGCCAGCCCGAGGCCTCTGCTGCCTGCTCGAAGAGTGCGAGGAAGGCCTCGGGGTCATCATGCGGGCCCATCTTAGTTAGGCTGAGGGAAGAAGGGCCCGCAGTGGTGGAGATAGTGGACCCCACCGATGCGAGGAGGTGCCAGAACGCCTGTCAATCTTCCTGCTGTGCCAGCACCAGGGCCTCGAACCGGTGCTCTTGCTCCTTCTGGAGGGTGACTTGCACTTGGTGCTGGCTCTGCTGGGCCATGGCGAGGGCGTGGACAAGGTCTGTGAAGGGGGAGGACTCCATGGGGCTGTTCTTTTCCTGTGCTCGGTCCCGGAAATGCTACAGCACCACTGTAGCAGTTCATAGGAGGGGGAGGAGCACAAAGACAGCAGGCCAGAATAAAGTGCAGTAACTTTGTTTATTTTGCTCTTTTCAGATGCAAACATCACTCCCTCAGCTATGCGCGAGCGCGCACACACACACAAGTCATCTAGCTGGGGAGAGAGCTCACTTCCTCTGCTCTCTCTCCCTTTATACAGGGCGCGGTCACTGGGAAGACACAGGTTAATTGACATCAGGTGTAGTGATTCTGCCACTTACCTTCCCTGACTCTGCCCTCCGGTCACAGACCAGCGCTTGACCACGCCCCCGCTGCCACAGTCAACTAAAGAATGATTGAAAGATTGCCACCAAAAAGGCAAAAAACTAAGGTAAAAACTAAACTTTAACTTCAGTTTTGGTGAGTAATTTTCATAAATTTAAAAGACAGGTTTTCCACCCACATCAAGCCCAGCAAACTAATGGCCTGCCCTGTAATGTAAAGTTGGGTCGAGGAATGAACCCAGGCAGGGTTCTGGTAAAAATTGTTTTAGCTGTCTTCTCTTAAAGAACTTAAAAGAATTTAGATTGAACTGAATAATCTCAAATGCTTCTTGTAGCTTTAAAATAGTCCCAGCAGGTGACTCTGAAGAAAAATACTGTGTTTGAACACTGCCTGCTGTAAAAACTTTGCATACACTCCAATGACGGACTCCACCGACCGCCATGATACCACCACGCACGATTCCCTCATCGGCACAGTGGAGCAGCACAAATTGCTACCTGGTCCATGGGAAACACTGGAAAGAGAGAGTTTTTTGTTTGGTTTCAGAGAGTGAAGGGGGGGGGAGGATTTTGGCAGGTGAAAGCAGAGGGAAGCTTGACCAGGAATCAATCCCAGGCCACAGAGGTGAGACTGCACAGCCCTAAACACTAGACCACCAGATATTGAAGGTAGGTGGTGAAATGGGGCAGAGTAGAGATGAAGTTACGGGTGTGAGTGTGGCTTCATTGTTGAGGGATGAGCAGGAATGTGACATGGCAATGAATGGATGAGTTTATACTGCTGAGATGATGAGTCCAGTAAACGCAGGCTGATCAGCAGGCAGGAGCAAGGGACTGGCTGACACAAGTTTTAACTGGGAGACATACAAAGAGGGGTGATTCGCATGGACCTTTAAATTTGCTTTAATTTGACCAATAACTTTAATTTAAAGTAGCTTTAATTTGACAGCAAAAGGATTAATGAACCTTTCAATTTCAAATGGACCAATGGAGTGAGAAGAGAGGTTCTTGGAATCAGTGTTTAGGGAAACGACTTTGGAAGAGAGGCAAACTGTCTGGTCTAGCTGGTAGTTGGGTGCAGGAGTCTAGTGGTGGTCATCAAAATGCCAGTTGCAGTCAGCAGAGAAGAGTGAGCATCCTTTCAGACCTTGCAGCATCAGAGGAAATGGGTCTGGACTGATGGTATGGCAATCTCATCTTCCTGAGTGGGGAACAAAGGGGGTTGAGCTCTTCAACATTCAAAGGAGACAAACCAGTAATGGCACTAGTCAGGGAATTGGGGCATATTCAATCAAGGCAAGTTGTGTGTTCCAGAAAGATGGGTAACTCGTGGTGATACAGCAGAGAGCAACTTCCATGTTCTGATTGGCTTGTTCCATGTGACCTTTAGTCTGCAGGTGAAAACAGAAGTTTTAACAGATGGTTTATCACACTTATGAAGTGAATTGGGACAGCACAGTTGTGCAATGGTTAGCACTGTCACCTCACAGCAAGAAGGTTCTGGGTTTAAGCACTGTGACTGACTGGGCCCTTTTTGTGTGGAGTTTGCATGTTCTCCTCATGCATGTGTGGGTTTCTTCCAGGTGCTCCTGTTTCCTCCCACAGTCTCAAGACATGCAGATTAGTTCAATTGGCTACTTTAATATTGCCCATGAGTGTGTCTCTGTTGGCCCTGTGATCGATTGGCAACATGTCCAGGGTGTATGGATCAGCAATGTTCCCTGTGACCCCCAATGGATAGGTGGTCTAGAAAATGAATGAATGAGATGAACTGGGGTTCCTGGTCTGAAATGGAATTATATAATAATGTCTGAGGGGATTTATATGAAGATGGAAAATATGATGAACTAGGAGGTTGGCAGTCTCACTGGCTGTAGGGAGTTTGGGAAGAGCCACAATGTGCACACTGTGTGGAGAAATTATCCACAATGGTGAGTATTACTGTATTACCTTAGGAATGGAGTAAACTAGTGTTATGTGAGTCCAAGGGTGACCAGTGATGGGCAGGGTTACCAGGTAGCTGGTGAGGGGCTTTTCCATGGAGGAAAAAAAAAAATGTGTGAGTGGCAGCTTCAAGACGGACAGGGTGTAACCAATTCCTGGGTGGCAGGTGAACTGGGAAGTGTGCCCTCACTGGAGAACCTGGGAATGAATAAAGTCAGACACAGAGGCAATTAGAGTGACCATTATCTGGGTCATCCACTGGGCCTCTTTAATCACTGACTCAATTTCCCAGGTTACTGCAACCATGACAAAGAATTGTGGGAGAATGGTGTCAGGATTAGGAGCAGCTTTGGGAGATATACTGACAGGAGAGAGTATCTTGTTTAACGTTCTTGGAAAAAGGACAGTAGGTGAGGGTGAAATTGAAATGGCCACAGAACAGTGCTTAATGGGTGATTTAGCTATCTGGATGTATGCAAGGTTTATATGGTCAGTCCAAGCAATGAATGGATGTTCTGTTCCCTCAAGCCAGTGCCTCCACTCTTCCAAGGTGAACTTCATGGCAAGCAACTCGCAGTTCCCAAAGTCATAGTTGTGTTCAGTGGGAGCTTGGTGGTGAGAAAAATAGGTGCAAGGATGAAGTTTTTAGTCTAGGATGGCGCACTGAGAATGGACCTCCCCACAACCCAGAGGCATCCACCTCCACTATGAACTGGCATTATGGGTCAGACTGAACCAGGACATGAGCAGAGGTGAAGCATTTCAAGTTCAGTGAAGGCTCAGTCTCTTGGGGGTCCAGGAGAAGAGGGTGGAAGGGAAGGTGAGCTGGGTAAAGGGTGCTGCTACCCAACTGTGTTCCCTGATGAAGTGGTGGTAGAAATTGGCAAAGCCCAGGTATTACTGAATCTTTGAAGGTCCTTCACTGTCCTGGTTTGAGGCCAAGAGGTGACAGCCGAGACCTTGGCAGAGTCCATGCTGACTCCCTCCGGGCTGATGTAGCCCAGGAAGGAGATCTTGTCCAGGTGGAATTCGCATTTCTCTACCTTCACATAGAGGTGATTCTCCAGGAGACACTTTAGCACTGTTCTGACATGGTCTTGGTGACTCTGGAAATCTGGTGAGTAGATCAAGATATCGTTGATATAGGCAATGACATACTTTCCCAGCATGTCCCATAGTACATTGTTGATGAAGTTCTGGAACATACTGGGAGCTGAAGACAGGCCGTAAGGCATAATCCGTTACTCAAAATGACCTGTGTTTGTGCTGAAGGCTGTCTTCCATTTGTCACCCTATTTGATTCTAATGAGGTTGTAAGCACTTCTGAGGTCCAACTTAGAAAATACTTTGGCTGACCTGAGTTGCTCCAGAGCTCCTGGTACCAATGGAAGTGGATAAGGGTACTTAACTGTAACCTCATTGAGACCTTGATAATCGATACAAGCCCAAAGTCCACCTCCTCGCTTCTCAACGGAGAAGAACCCCGCTGAAGCAGGAGACTTCGATGGTCGAATGTATCCCTGTTTGAGAGCTTCCTGGATGTATTCTTCCATGGCAGCGTGTTTCTTTTGAGACAGTGGCTAGATGCCCCTCCTAGGAGGTGCTGTGCCTGGCACAAGGTCGATGAGGCAGTCATAAGGTCTGTGTGGGGGGATAGTCCACAGGCCTTCCCTTTACTGAAGACTTCGGACAAGTCCTTGTAACAGTCAGGAACATTATCTATGGAGGCTGGAATTGGGCTCTCTACGGAGGTGGAGGAAACGTGGAGTTGAGGACATGTGATGCAGCTCTGGAAGCATGTGGGTGACCATTGGAGTATCTCATTATGCCAGGAGATGAATGGATAGTGCACTTGAAGCCATGGGTAACCAAGGATAATATCATGACGTTCTGTGGTCGTAAAGAGATGGTTTCTTGATGGGGCACCCCTACTTGAATTTGAAGTGGCTGAGCCCATGAGGTGACCAGGCCATCACCTATGGGTCCACCGTAGATAGTCTGGATGTTGATTGCGCTTTAGTTGTGTAACATAAAAAAAACTAATTAGATTAATATTAACATGATTGGGTATAAAAAGAGCACCCCAGAGAGGCTGAGGCTTTCAGAAGTAAAAATGGGGAGGGGTTCACCACTTTGTGAAAGATTGCATGGGCAAATGATGCAACAATTTTAAGGTGTTGACTGCAAAGTTGAATTCTGGGCAAAATGTTCTGTCTATAGCCGTTGGAGTTTTGAGATGTTGCGATGCTGCACACACTGTGTACCCTATGCAGGGTTCTAATGAGGCCTTTTCAGCATATCAGGCTGATATGCAAGGTTTCCTTACCGCTATGCTCACAATATTACCGACATGCCTGTCAAAGTTGCTGCTACACTAATTCTTCATGTGCAAGTGACATCACACTTGACGTCCCAACCCAGAAGTCTGCCATTTTGGATAATAAACAACAACCAGGAAACCAGCACTTCATGTATGAGCTGCTGCAATGCTTCATGATTTTCTTTTGATTTCTCTGCCTTTGAAGAAAGACAATGCCTACTTTGTGTGCAGGATATACAGTAATTGTGGTAATAATGCTACTCGTGACAAAGAGAAACAGTTCTTCAGAATTCCCAAACTAATTAAAAAAGGTGACAAGACAGATTAACTGTCCAGAGAACACCATGCACTGTGATTCAAAAACATACATCATAAGGACTTAACTGAGGAAAAGACTAATTGCACCTGTGTGTGTGGTGACCACTTTACGGTATATCTGGTAAGAGTTAACTGCGAATGAAAGCTATGTTTTCTGCTGAATAAATTGAACTTTTGAGCTTTAGCGCAAACACTGCTTCTCACATTGCAGGAGCACTGGCAAACCTACGTGATAAAACAAATCCAGATTGGGCACCAACACTCAAATTAGGACACAATGAGATCAAGATGAAAACTCATCTTTCAGTATCAAGAAGCAACACAATAAGTAAAAGATCTGCAAAGAAAGCCAGATCAGAAGCAGTGCAAACCTTACTGAGTTTGGATACACAAGGAGAAAAATGTGGGTCAACTTTGCCAGGTGAGTGTAATAAGTCCCTGATGTGGGTGATGTACAGAAGCACGGCAGATGGGAGCTGATGTTCACACACACTTTATTTTTCCTTATCTTGCTGCTTTTCAGCTTCACTCACTTGCTGCTCACACACGTGTTCTGGTCGGGAGAGCTCCACTCTCTTCCTCTTTTCTATCCTCTGTCACTGCAACAACAATAAGAACAACACACACACACACACACACATACACACACCATTAATTAACAACAGGTGACTTGGCTACTCACCTTCCCTGGCCCTGCCCTCCATTCACAAGCTGATGCTAGGCCATGCCCCCACTGCCACATACCCCCACCGCCTGACTCAGGCTAGGGGGCCATCCAGCCTGCAGCAGCCTCCCTCCTGACGGGACAGAAAGTCCGCCACTACCATCTGCACCCCTGGCCTGTGGACCACTTTGAATTTAAATGGCTGGAGAGTTAGATACCAACAGGTGATCCATGCATTGGCATCTTTCATGCGGTGGAGCCACTGGAGGGGCGCGTGGTCTGAACAGAGGGTGAAAGGGTGCCCCAGCAGGTAGTATCGGAGGGTGAGGACTGCCCACTTGATGGCCAGGTGTTCTTTCTTGATGGTGCTGTACTTACTGTCATGCATTGAGAGCTTGTGGCTTATGCACAACATGGAGCATTCCTCGCCCTCCACCTTCTGGGACAAAACAGCCCCCAGCCCTCTGTCTGATGCATCTGTCTGCAAAATAAAGGAGAAAGAGAAGTCAGGGAAGTGTAAGAGTAGCCCCCCACACAGTGCAGGTTTTACCCTGGTGAATGCCTGTTGGCACTGATCCATCCACTGGACCGGATCTGGTGCTCCCTTTTTAGTGAGCTCAGTCAGTGGGCTGGTGACGTCCAAATAATTAGGTATGAACCTATGACAGTAGCCAGCCAGCCCCAGGAACTGTCTTGGACCCTTTTTGGTCTTAGGCCTCGGGCAGGCCACAATCACTGCTGTCTTGTCAATTTGGGGATGCACCTGCGCATGACCCAACTGGAAACCCAAATACCATACTTCCACCTGCCCAATTGCACACTTTTTTGGGTTGGCTGTGAGACTCACCCACCTCAGCGACTCAAGGATGGCCCTAAGGTGTTTTATGTGTCGCAGCCAGTCACTGCTGTATATGATGATGTTATCTAATTAGGCTGCTGCATAGGTAGCGTGGGGGCAGAGGATCTTGTCCATGAGCCATTGGAACATAGCGGGAGCCCCAAATAACCCAAAAGGAAGTGTGACAAACTGGTGTAATCCAAATGGTGTGGAAAAGGCCATTTTCTCTCAGGATAGAGAAGTCAAGGGGATCTGCCAATATCCCTTTGTTAAGTCCAGTGCCGAATAAAACCGAGCAGCACCTAAGCGACTGAGCAACTCATCAATGCAAGGCATTGGGTATGTGTCGAATTTAGACACCGCATTGACTTTTCTATAGCTTACACAGAACCGGACCGACCCGTCTGCCTTGGGTACCAGGACCACCGGGCTGCTCCAGTCACTGTGGGACTCCTCAATTATGCCCATGTTGAGCATGGCCTTGAGTTCATCTTGAACCACCTTTTTTTGTGTTCGGGTAAGTGGTAAGAACAGCTACATACCACCACCCCTGGGGGTGTTTCAATGTGGTGCTCTATGAGGGGGGTGCGGCTGGGAAGGGGCGAGAACACGTTGGAAAATTCCTCCTGCAACATGGCCACCTCTGTGAGTTGGACCGGTGAGAGGTGGTCTCCACAAGGGGTCATAGCAGTTTGGGTTGTGGTTTTGGTTGTTTTTACCTCCAGCCCCAGCTCTACTTTCTCTGGAACTACTGACACCCATGCCACAGGGACCCCCTCATTCCAGCATTTCAATAGCTTGAGGTGGTATATTTGTAGGGCCCCGCCCCTATCTGTTCACCTCACCTCATAGTCAACGTCCCCAACTCGCCGTGTGACCTTGAAGGGCCTTGGCAACTAATTTGGAGCTCGACGTGGGCAATAACATGAGTACTTTGTCTCCTGGAGTGAACTCTCTAAGATGCGTGCCCCTGTTGTACAGCCAGGCTTCACATTCTTGTGCCTGCCATAAATTTTCCTGGGTTAAATCGCGAGGGTGTGGAGCTTTATGTACAGGTTGAGAACATTTTGAATTTCATTTTTACTTGGTGAAGGTCCCTCCTCCCAATTTTCCCGCAGCATGTCCAAGATGCCATGTGGCTTTTGCCCATATAATAATTCAAATGGGGAAAATCCCGTGGAGGCTTGTGGGACCTCTCATACTGCAAATAACAGGGGCTTGAGCCATTTGTCCCAATTACATGCGTCTTCACTAACAAATTTCCGAATTAAATTTTTAAGTGTTTGATTAAACCTCTCTACCAAACTATCTGTTTGTGGGTGATAAACGCTGGTGTGGATTTAACTCCCAATAACTCATACAGTTTGTGCAGTATGCGTGACATAAACGTAGTGCCTTGGTCTGTCAGGATTTCTCTCAGAATCCTGACCCAGGAGATAACACGGAAGAGCACCTCTGCAATACTGCATGCTGAGATATTGCGGAGAAGCACTGCTTCCTGATATCACATTGCATAGTCCAGTAGGACTAAAATAAAGTGATATCCTTGTGTGGGGTTAAAGGCAGAGTGCTAACCTCCTAGCAGGTTTGCCTGCAAAGGCTCCCCCTGCTCCTAGCATATAATGTGCAATATCTCTCCTGCTGCTGCCCCCCCTTCTCCCCCTTCCCCTCTTTCCCATATCTTATTCTTTTTATATTTGTATATGTAAATACTTAATTTATTTTAATTTATCTAGAAGTTGTCTCTATTTCTTTTCTCTGTTTATCTGTAATGATGCTGCTGGAATCTTAATTTCCCTGAGGGAACCCACCCAAAGGGATCAATAAAGTTTTATCTAATCTAATCTAGCAAGTTCAACCATGGTGGGACGGTTCCCAGGGGAGCTGCTGCTGGCTAATAGCACCTGCACCGCCTCAGCCCCGATGGGTGGTCTATAAATCCAGCTGAGGTTGTGTGATGGGTTAGCAACCCCCCACACAAACCTGCTACGAAACCTCGCATATGGAACCCAAACTGGATTGACCCCCATGGAACCCTGACCATGGACTGGTTGGACCTATTAATTAAGCCTAATGGAACTGCAACAATAAGAGTTGTAACCTGAAATGTACTATCCATGAAAAGGAAAGGATCACCAGAGCTGGTCGCCAACAAACTGGCATGCCTGAGCATTGCAGTAGCAGGTCTTACAGAAGTACACTGGCCTGGATCTGGCACACATGTAGCAAATGACTACAGCTTCCTTTCGTCGGGCAGGGATGACAGCCAACATTGCCAAGGGGTTGCACTTGCCCTAGCTCCACCTGCCTCCCGAGCACTAGTCCACTGGAAACCAGTGAACATCAGACTGCTCTTTGCCTGCAACAGCCACAGCAGAATTTCTGTCATTGTAGCCTACGCCCCAACCAACATGGCAACAGACGAGAAGGATGAGTTTTTCATCCAGTTATCATCGCTTATGACTGACATCTCCAGACACAACATCGTTTGGATCCTTGGTGACCTCAACTCTGCAACCAGGCCTGATAGAGCCAGGTTTGAGAGCGCCCTAGGCCCCCATGGAACTGGCACCTGCAACAACGGCATGAGACTCCTAGAGTTCTGCTCCAACTTTCGCCTACGAACAGAGCGCTCCTTCTTCCAGCACAAGCTCATACACAGCATGACCTGGATCAGCAACGACGGCCACACAAAGAAAGAACTGGACCACATCCTTACCAGCCAATGCTGGCACACCTCAACAGACTGCCGTGTCTACTGCAGTGCCAAGCTGGGAAACTCCGACCACAGGCTGCTTGCCATGACAGTCTGTCTTTGACTGAAAAGGAACCCCATCACCAAAGCACAGTGCAAGGTTAACGTCTCCAAACTGCCATCTCCTGAAGTCGCAGCCCACTTCCAGCTGGACCTTCACAACCACTTTGCCACCCTGCCTACAGACCCAGATGAGGACAACCCAGAGAAGCTCTGGAACAATCTCAAGCAAAGCATCACCACTGCTGCAGCCAAGGTGCTTGGGTACAAGAGAATGAAGAAGAGGAAGGACTTCCTGTCAGAGGAAACCCTCAGTGTTGTGGATGCAAGAAGAACAGCCAGACTGGCAGGAAACTGCAGGGAGTGCAGACGTCTTAATGCCAAACGCAACAAGCTGCTCTGCAAGGACAAGCTGAACTGACTCAATTTAGCAGAAGAAGCAGAGGTGGCTGCCCATAGAGGCAACCAAGGCTCCCTCTACAGGACCCTAAGGACCCTCTCCAGGAAGACATCACCACCTACCGCCTGTGTGAAAGCTATGGATGGAACCATCCCAGACACTCCAGATCAACAGATGGCGCGGTGAAGGGAGCATTTTCAGAGCTTGCTCAACCGTCCAGCACCACCCCCTCTCCCCAGCTGGAAGAACTACTGTAGCTGCCTTGGCCAGGAGGACGATTCTGTCCCTACTGGTCCCCCCACTCTAGCTGAAGTGGTCAAGGCCATATGGAAACTCAAACCTGGCTGGGCCGCAGGGGCTGATGGAATCGCCCCAGAGTTGCTGCTGCATGGTAGACCCATAGTAGCAGGTCAGCTCCAACAACTGTTTACCACCATCTGAAGTAACGAGACCATCCCGGCAGACTGGCTGCAAGGTGTCATCCTTCCCTTCTGGAAGAAGGGGCCCAAAGACCTTTGCAGCAACTACAGAGGGATCACCCTGCTGAGCATCCCAGGGAAGGTGTTTGCCAACATCATCCTCACGAGACTGCACCCACTTCTCATCCACAAGCAGAGAAAGGAGCAGAGTGGCTTCACACCAGGTCGTTCCACAGTGGACAGAATCCTGACCCTCTGACTGCTGGCTGAGAAAAGAAGGGAGTTCAGGAAACTTCTCTATGCAGCCTACGTGGACCTGAAACAAGTCTTTGATTCTGTGGACAGACCAGCCCTTTGGAAGATCCTCAAGATCCTTGGCATCCTGGTCAAGCTGCTAAACCTTCTCTCTCTCCTCTACTCCGACACCTCCTCCTGTGTGAGAGTAAATGGGCTGCTGTCAGACAACTTCAACATCAACAGCGGCGTCTGCCAGGGCTGTGTCTTGGCCCCAACAGTCTTCAACACAGCCATCGACTATGTCATGGGGAGAACTGTGGCCCAGTGTGCCTGTGGTGCTAGCTTTGGTGATGTTACCATCACAGACCTGGATTACGCAGACGATGTGGCAATCCTGGCTGAAGTCATGGATGCCCTCCAACTTCCCCTGCAGGCCATGGATACGGAAACCCAATCACTTGGCCTGTTGGTCAGCTGGGAAAAAAAACAAAGGTCCAGTGCCTCAGTGACTACGAGACACCCCAAGCAGGACTGGTGATTAACTCCTACCCCGTTGAAGCTGTCGACAGATTTTGCTACCTCGGAGGCATGATAACGTCTGACTGCAAGAGTGACTCTGACATCCAGCTCCACATCGGTCATGCCGCCTCTGCGATGGCAAGCCTTGACAGCATATGGTCCAACAGGAAACTCTTGGTCCAAACTAATATCAGGCTAACAGCCTCATGCTGTCCATCCTCATGTATGGAGCCAAGACCTGGACTCTAACAGCTGCCCAGGAACACCGCCTGGATGCCTTCAACAACAAGTGCCAACAAAGGATATTGGGGATCAGGTGGCACGACCACGTTTCCAATGCCATCCTGCGTGAGATCACCAACCAGCCTCCACTGTCCAACAAGATCCGCTCGGCCCATCTCCACCTCTTCGGCCACATTGCCAGGGCGGATCCACTCCTGGAACCAGCCGCCCTACTGAGGGAACCAACCCCCACCACCTGGTCCCGTCCCAGAGGCCAACCCAGACGCACATGGTCCGACCAGCTGAGTGACAATCTGCAGGCTGCTGGCCTCAACATCGCCACCACCTGGGAGGCTGCCAGGAACAGATCCGCCTGGAGAGCTATATGCAGAGGCGCCATGCTCCCTTCGGGAGCATGCGGAGCTGAGTGAGTGAGTGACTTGTGCTGACCGAGCTAACGGCCTGACGAGATCCCTACCAATTGTATCAAAGGGGGTCTCGATTAGAGGGAGTGGGTGCAAAGGCGCTTTTGGAGTGGCCATGGGATTTACTAATTGGCATTTGCAGCATGCCACACACCACTGATTGAACATCCCCACGAATCCCTGGCCAATAGAACCGGGCCATTATTCGGGTTAGTCTTTTATTCTGCCCCAAGTGTCCAGCCATGGGATTAAAGTGAGCCACATGGAACACGAGTTTCCAATGGCTCTTAGGGATTAACAGCTAGGTTATTTGTTCACTGGTTTGAGTGTCCTGCATCACTCGATACAGTCTATTTTGAATAATCGTGAAGTACAAGAAGGCAGGTGCTGCATTTGGTTGAAGAGTTTGACCATTGATTACTCTCACTTGGTCAAATGCATCCTGCAGAGCCTCATCTCATGACTGCTCTAAAGGGAAATCCTCAAGGGAATCCCCAAGAGCAGGAGTGAGCTTCTCCTCACTCCTCGTATTGCCCTGACGTGGTGCTGACATGGACGGCTCTATGACAGCTTCTCCAGTCAATGCCACACCAGGATTCCCCTGTGACATATTACTGCAGGACTCACCTCCTACTATGTGTTCCATTAAAGTTAGAAAACCCCGGCCAATCAGTACCCTAAATCAGGGAGTGGCTGAGACGAGGATTAACCGCCGCCTTTATTCTATGCGTTTGGTCCCGGAATAGAATCTGGACAGACACTAGAGGATAATTATGAACATCCCTGTGCACACACAACACCTTCACTGCTTGTGCTCTCCCCAGTGCCTCACCTTGCACCAGGCTTTGGTGAATTGAGGTCTGATTATATCCGGAATCCACCAACGTGTGATATGTACAGTATCCCCTTGAACATTTACCGGTATGCGATACATTCTAGCCCGATTGGGGGTGGTCTCTGGTGCATCAGGGATCCAGATCACAGTTCCCACCTCCATCACAGAGCCCTGACGCTAGAGATACTCTGGCTCCCCGCAGCGCCAGCACACCGGCCCAGGCTTTCCCTCTGCACCGGTGTTATGAGCGTCACTCACCTGAGGGGGAGAAGACACAGACACGGAAGAGGGAGATGGGAAGACACCACGGGTATGACGGCCCGGCTGGGGAGGAGCCAGCCCCTGCCTCCACAGTGGGGGAATGGGGCAGGGAAGGGGAGAGAGAGGGGGAAAAAGGAGAGAGTGAAAAGAAATGAGGAGCGGCACCTCGTCTGCCTGCCGTCGGAACCGCCGCCAGATGGTCCTCCACCAACTCGATGGCTTATTCTAGCGACGTCAGGCGATGACACTGGACCCACTCCGCCGTTCCTTCAGAAGTCGAGAGATGAACTGTTCCAGTGCCACCAGATTGATGATCCCATCAGTGGCATGGTCTTCTGCCCTCAGCCACCACCAGCAGGCATCCCGGAGTTGTTGGCCAAATGTGAACGGCCGGCTGACCTCCTCCAACGTCAGTGTCTGGAAACACTGGTGATGTTATGCTGGGGAGCAGTCGACACGCTGCAGGATAGCTCTCTTTAGGTCGGCATACATGAGTTGGCTATTGGCAGGGAGCTGCTGCGCTGCACCTCGCCAGTCAAGAGCAGGAGGAGGCGCACCGTGCGCTGCTCGAGTGGCCACCCCCATGTTTCAGCCGCTTGCTCAAAGAGAGTGATGAAGGTTTCTGGATCATCATGTGGGCCCATCTTCATGAGGGTGACATGAGGAGGGTCTGCTGTGGTGGCAGCCGAAGCCCCTGCCGATGTGAGCAGATGTCAGAACGCCTGGTGCTCTTCCTGCTGGGCCAGCATTTAGGCTTCAAAGTCTTGCTCTTGCTCCTTCCAGAGGGCAGTCAGCACTTGATGCTGGTTCTGCTGGGCGGTAGCGAGGGCATGGATAAGCTCCTTCAATTGGGAGGACTACATGTGGTGGTTCCCTTCCATACTCCCAGGTTTCGGCACCACTGTAATAACTCCCTATTGTGGGTGGAGTACAGAAGCATAGCAGATGGGAGCTAATGTTCACACACACTTTACTTTTCCTTATCTTGCTGCTTTTCAGCTTCACTCACTCGCTGCTCACAGTCACATATACACGTGTTCTGGTAGGGAGAGCTCCCCTCTCTCTGCTCTTGCTCTCCTTTTCTATTCTCCATCACTGCAGCAACACACACACACACACCATTAATTAACAACAGGTGCATTGATGCCACTCACCTTCCCTGGCCCTGCCCTCCATTCACGAACTGACACTAGGCCACGCCCCCGCTTCCACAGTAAGATATAAGAGATGCTGTTCCAGTAACCCAGTAACTTCGTTTTACTTATGCACCTTTTTATTTTTTATAGACGCACCAGAGTCAAATGAAATTGTGCCTGAAACCCTCCCAGGAGAGACGCACACTGAAAGTGGTTACCAGACGGAACTCACTGGGCTACAAATATCTCAAATGGAGTAGTGGAATAGAGAGAGGATTTGTGAATTGGTGGAACTTATTGGAAGCTGATTTAACTTGATAAGGTTGCCAAAGTATGCTGTGCCTTGTGTAATTTATCTCCAGTGAGTGTTCCTTTTGATTAGTGTGATTTTTATTTTGTCTATGAAAAGAAAATAGAATTAGCATTAGTACTACTTGCTTAGTGATGTTTTTATTGCATGCTTTTAGACTGTACTCTATTTTGTCAAAGATCTTTATTATTTGAAATGTCAACGTTTGTTGGGTTAATAATGTAAAAACAAGAATAATTAGAATATCAAAATATGTTAATAAGATATACTACTTATGGACTGTACATATTCTTGCACTCTGGATTTGTATCTCATCCAACATGGTGGCGGTGCACATGTCACACTATTTTTGTCACGTGGTTGCGCACAAAAAAAGACTTGTCAATCTTGGAAATGTGGCCTTTTGGTTAATTTTCTCTTGTTATCCCCATGCGGTGGTGATGGCGTGCTGCCATGTGAATGTTCGACAGTCTGACATACTCCACTCCCTGTCCACATAAGCACCCAGTGCATAGCTGCCCAAGTAGTTCCGTGTGGAGATCGTCACTGATCATGCTAGTCCAGTTTACCACCTTCCTTATGCTGTGTTCACGGTAAAGTGCCTTTCCGTGTTAAGAGGCGCTTACGCCATATGCACCGGTCCCAGAGTTAGATCTGGATCATCATGTATTGTAATTGAATGGCTGAAGCTGAAAATAAAGCTGACACTTGGTGAACATCAACTGGTTGTTTTATTCTTATTCCATGAATGTCACCAATATAGTTGAATATTAATTATAATAAGTCTTCAATCAAAAACAATCACAGCAACTTTTGCCAAAAAAAATATCATTAACATTACCAAAAAAGATTGACTTTCAGGAAGGCTTGCAAGTGCCAGGAAATGCACTAGAATGCATCTCCGAGAATGTAGAATTCGTGTACTTTCTGGGGCCTAAGGCAGCCCCCGAACCCAGCACAAGTGTATGCTTGGTGTGGGGTTCCGAGCGATGTTACTCAGTGATGTTGTGCTGGCTGTGCAGGTGGTTTGGGACATACCAGCACTCTGTGCGGCAGTGCTTCTGTGCTCACTTTGTGGATCCATGGCGTGGTGTTCTGAGCGATGTTGCCTGGGAGCATCGTAGCGGCTGTGCAGACAGTGTAGGATTTATCTTTGTGCGCCTGGTGGGACTGTGGATAGCAATGCCATTGGAATTACATCCTGACCTTCTTTTGTTGGACTCTTTTTTTTTTTTTTTTCCCCCAATTGTAAAGCAACCTTGGGTGTGAGAAGGGCACAATATAAATTGAACCGATTATTATTAGGGCCCGAGCCCGAATGGGCGAAGGCCCTATTGTTCTTGTAAGAGTTCACTATTCTTCTTCTTCTTCTTCTTTATTTTTCTCCGCTGTTGGGCCATTTTCGGGGCGCTTGCCATGGGCGAAAACGCACGAAATTTGGCACCAGTTCCGAGAATTGCCACCGCTACTCAGAACCAAAAGCCCAAACTTGGCCGGGGCTCAGGGCCTCTATAGCGCCCCCTAAGTCGTTGTGATTTTGGCCTCCCGCATTAAGGTGCCTGGTTGCCATATAGTTTGTAGTAGTGGCATGCCATTTGGTATGCATATGTACCTCACGAAGCCGGACAAAAATGTAATGCCAATGCATTAGCCACGCCCAACAGGAAGTGAGGTAATTTCACTTTTGTGCGAAATGCATGGCCACGAAGACGGCGCAACTCCTCCTAGACCGTTTATAGGAATGTCACCAAAATTGATACACATCATCTACAGACATGGCTGACAAAAGTTACTAAATACGTTTCACGTAGGATCAACCGTTCAGAAGTTATACGTCAATCAATTTTCACTTCAAAATTTTACATGCTTAAAAATTCATAACAAATCTTCTAATTGCTCAAAACTGCTCATACTTCACACGCAAATCACTCATTGGGCTTCTGACATGTTACCCAATTTCTGTGATATTTCGCCACTGGGGGCGCTATTTTTGGGCGAAAAATCCAATCTTTCCTCAAATTTGGTCAAACTTCACGGCCACCCTCTTACTACCTCCCATGTCATGTATACCACATTTTGGGAATTTTCGTCCATGGGGGGCGCTGTTTTTGGCTGACGCAGTTGCTCCAAAACGGGTTTTTGGTTAATAATTCCATAATGCTTTTCCTTCACTCCACTACCTTGTGATAGTACGTTGCTGTTGTAGACACTTATTTTTCCAACTCATAATCGCTCATGTACAGCATAGCGCCACCTACTGACATGGGAAAAACCAAAAAATTTATTCTTCAAAAATCTATATCTCATCTTCTATTTACTCAATTGTCATCAAACTTCATACGCAAACTCTTCATAGCTCACCTGACATACACGCCAAATTTTGTGCGCTTTCGCCCCTGGGGGTGCTGGTTATGGCAGAAATGATACTGCAGCTTCTGATTTGTCAAACTTGGCACGCAAACTCTTTACAAGACCCTTATTGGGGCGCTTGCCATGGTCGACAACGCACGAAATTTGGCTCCTTTTTCTTAGACTGCCACCGCTACTGAGAACCAGAAGCCCAGATCCAGGCGGGCCTCAGTGCCTCTATAGCGCCCCCTAACGTCTTGTGATTTTTGCCTCTCGCATTACGGTGCCTGCTTGGCATATAGTTTCTAGTTATTATTATTATTATTATTATTAGGCCCCGAGCACCGTACAGTGCGAGACCCTATTGTTTTTGAAGGATTATTAGGGCCCGAGCCCTATGGGCGAGAGCCCTATTGTTCTTGTAAGAGTTCACTATTATTAGGGCCCGAGCCCTACTGGGCGAAGGCCCTATTGTTCTTGTAAGAGTTCACTATTATTAGGGCCCGAGCCCTATAGGGCGAAGGCCCTATTGTTCTTGTAAGAGTTCACTATTATTAGGGCCCGAGCCCTATAGGGCGAAGGCCCTATTGTTCTTGTAAGAGTTCACTATTATTATTAGGGCCCGAGCCCTATAGGGCGAAGGCCCTATTGTTCTTGTAAGAGTTCACTATTATTAGGGCCCGAGCCCTATAGGGCGAAGGCCCTATTGTTCTTGTAAGAGTTCACTATTATTAGGGCCCGAGCCCTACTGGGCGAAGGCCCTATTGTTCTTGTAAGAGTTCACTATTATTAGGGCCCGAGCCCTATGGGCGAAGGCCCTATTGTTCTTGTAAGAGTTCACTATTATTATTCTTCCGTCTTCTTCTTCTTCTTTATTTTTCTCCGCTGTTGGGCCATTTTCGGGGCGCTTGCCATGGGCGAAAACGCACAAAATTTGGCACCAGTTCCGAGAATTGCCACCGCTACTCAGAACCAAAAGCCCAAACTTGGCCGGGGCTCAGGGCCTCTATAGCGCCCCCTAAGTCGTTGTGATTGTGGCCTCCCGCATTAGGGTGCCTGGTTGCCATATAGTTTGTAGTACTGGCATGCCATTTGGTACGCATATGTATCTCACTAAGCTGGACAAAAATGTAATGCCAATGCATTAGCCACGCCCAACAGGAAGTGAGGTAATTTCACTTTTGTGCGAAATGCATGGCCACGAAGACGGCGCAACTCCTCCTAGACCGTTCATAGGAATGTCACAAAAATTGATACACATCATCTACAGACATGGCTGACAAAAGTTACTAAATACGTTTCACGTAGGATAAACCGTTCAGAAGTTATACGTCAATCAATTTTCACTTCAAAATTTTACATGCTAAAAAATTCATAACAAATCTTCTACTTGCTCGAAACTGCTCATACTTCACACGCTAATCACTCATTGGGCTTCTGACATGTTACCCAATTTCTGTGATATTTCGCCACTGGGGGCGCTATTTTTGGGCAAAAAATCCAATCTATCCTCAAATTTGGTCAAACTTCACGGCCACCCTCTTACTACATCCCATGTCATGTATACCACATTTTGGGAATTTTCGTCCATGGGGGGCGCTGTTTTTGGCCGACGCAATTTCTCCAAAATGGGTTTTTGGTTAATATTTCCGTAATGCTATTCCTTCACACCACTACCTTGTGATAGTACGTTGCTGTTGTAGACACTTATTTTTCCAACTCATAATCGCTCATGTACAGCATAGCGCCACCTACTGACATGGGAAAAACCAAAATATTTATTCTTCAAAAATCTATATCTCATCTTCTATTTACTCAATTGTCATCAAACTTCATACGCAAACTCTTCATAGCTCACCTGACATATACGCCAAATTTTGTGCACTTTCGCCCCTGGGGGTGCTGGTTATGGCAAAAATGATACTGCAGCTTCTGATTTGCCAAACTTGGCAAGCAAACTCTTTACAAGACCCTTATTGGGGCGCTAGCCATGGTCGACAACGCACGAGATTTGGCTCCTTTTTCTTAGACTGCCACCGCTACTGAGAACCAGAAGCCCAGATCCAGGCGGGCCTCAGGGCCTCTATAGCGCCCCCTAACGTGTTGTGATTTTTGCCTCTCGCATTAAGGTGCCTGGTTGCCATGTAGTTTGTAGTAGTGGCATGCCCTTTGGTACGCATATGTATCTCACCAAGCCGGACAAAAATGTAATGCCAATGCATTAGCCACGCCCTACAGGAAGTGAGGTAATTTCACTTTTGTGCGAAATGCATGGCCACGAAGACGGCGCAACTCCTCCTAGACCTTTCATAGGAACGTC
This sequence comes from Neoarius graeffei, assembly GCF_027579695.1. Classification (NCBI taxonomy): domain Eukaryota; kingdom Metazoa; phylum Chordata; class Actinopteri; order Siluriformes; family Ariidae; genus Neoarius; species Neoarius graeffei. The sequence continues at coordinate 30,446,901 of NC_083574.1, forward strand.
ACCAAAATTGATACACATCATCTACAGACATGGCTGACAAACGTTGCTAAATACGTTTCACATAGGGTTAACCGTTCAGAAGTTATACGTCAATCATTTTTCAATTCAGAATTTTACATGCTTGAAAATTCGTTACAAATCTTCTAATTGCTCAACACTGCTCATACTTCACTCGCAAATCACTCATTGGGCTTCTGACATGTGACCCAATTTCTGTGATGTTTCGCCACTGGGGGCGCTATTTTTGGGCAAAAAATCCAATCTTTCCTCAAATTTGGTCAAACTTCACGGCCTCCCTCTTACTACCTCCCATGTCATGTATACCACATTTTGGGAATTTTCGTCCATGGGGGGCGCTGTTTTTGGCCCAAGCAATTGCTCCAAAACGGGTTTTTTGTAAATAATTCCATAACGCTTTTCCTTCACACCATTACCTTGTGATTGTACGTTGCTGTTGTAGACACTTATTTTTCCAACTCATAATCACTCATGTACAGCATAGCGCCACCTACTGACATGGGAAAAACCAAAAAATTTATTTTTCAAAAATCTATATCTCATCTTCTATTTCCTCAATTGTCATCAAACTTCATACGCAAACTCTTCATAGCTCACCTGACATATACGCCAAATTTTGTGCACTTTCGCCCCTGGGGGTGCTGATTATGGCAAAAATGATATTGCAGCTTCTGATTTGTCAAACTTGGCAAGCAAACTCTTTTCATGACCCTTATTGAGGCGCTTGCCATGGTCGACAACGCACGAAGTGCGTGACCCTCTTGTTGCCATGTGTCCAATTCTGTGCTTTGTCGCCATTGTGGGAGTAATGTCTCTTGCCGCAGAAGCTGTGGAAGGTTTTTCGCAGGGACGCATGCCCCCGCGCCCCTTGGCCGCTGGCGCGAGGGCCCGTCGAGGCCGCTTGCGGCTTTAATTATTCTTCTTCTTTATTTTTCTCCGCTGTTGGGCCATTTTCGGGGCGCTTGCCATGGGCGAAAACGCGCGAAATTTGGCGCCACTTCCGAGAATTGCCACCGCTACTCAGAACCAAAAGCCCACACTTGGCCGGGGCTCAGGGCCTCTATAGCGCCCCCTAAGTCGTTGTGATTTTGGCCTCCCGCATTAAGGTGCCTGGTTGCCATATAGTTTGTAGTAGTGGCATGCCATTTGGTATGCATATGTATCTCACTAAGCCGGACAAAAATGTAATGCCAATGCATTAGCCACGCCCAACAGGAAGTGAGGTAATTTCACTTTTGTGTGAAATGCATGGCCACGAAGACGGCGCAACTCCTCCTAGACCGTTCATAGGAATGTCACCAAAATTGATACACATCATCTACAGACATGGCTGACAAAAGTTCCTAAATATGTTTCACATAGAATAAACCGTTCAGAAGTTATACGTCAATCAATTTTCAATGCAAAATTTTACATGCTTAAAAATTCATAACATATCTTCAAATTGCTCAAAACTGCTCATACTTCACACGCTAATCACTCATTGGGCTTCTGACATGTTACCCAATTTCTGTGATATTCAAAAATGTAATGCCAATGCATTAGCCACGCCCAACAGGAAGTAAGGTAATTTCACTTTTGTGCGAAATGCATGGCCACGAAAACGGCGCAACTCCTCCTAGACCGTTCATAGGAATGTCACCAAAATTGATACACATCATCTACAGACATGGCTGACAAAAGTTCCTAAATATGTTTCACATAGAATAAACCGTTCAGAAGTTATACGTCAATCAATTTTCAATGCAAAATTTTACATGCTTAAAAATTCATAACATATCTTCAAATTGCTCAAAACTGCTCATACTTCACACGCAAATCACTCATTGGGCATCTGACATGTTACCCAATTTCTGTGATATTTTGCCACTGGGGGCGCTATTTTTGGGCAAAAAATCCAATCTTTCCTCAAATTTGGTCAAACTTCACGGCCACCCTCTTACTACCTCCCATGTCATGTACACCTCATTTTGGGAATTTTCGTCTATGGGGGGCGCTGTTTTTGGCCAACGCAATTGCTCCAAAACAGGTTTTTGGTAAATAATTCCATAATGCTTCTCCTTCACACCACTACCTTGTGATAGTACGTTGCTGTTGTAGACACTTATTTTTCCAACTCATAATCGCTCATGTGCAGCATAGCGCCACCTACTGACATGGGAGAAACCAAAAAATTTATTCTTCAAAAATCAATATCTCATCTTCTATTTTCTCAATCTTGATCAAACTTGATACGCACACTCTTAACAGGTCACCTGACATATGTGCCAAATTTTGTGAACTTTTGCCACTGGGGGCTCTGTTTTCAGGCAACAATTTATATCTCGGCTTCTGATTGGTCAAACTTGATCAAACTTTACAAAACAACTCTTCATAGGTCCCTTGACATGTATACCAAATTTGGTGAACTTTCACCACTGGGGGCGCTCATTGCGCTGTAGCAGTTGCAGGAGAGGTGTTTACAATCATGAGGCACCAGGAGTATGTTGTTTTGGTTGCCTTAAACACACATGACTTGTGGGGAATGGGTAGGCAGTCGGGAGCAAGTGTTGTCGCATAGCGCCACCTTCTGACATGGGAGAAACCAAAAAATTTATTCTTCAAAAATCAATATCTCATCTTCTATTTTCTCAATCTTGATCAAACTTGATACGCACACTCTTAACAGGTCACCTGACATATGTGCCAAATTTTGTGAACTTTTGCCACTGGGGGCGCTGTTTTCAGGCATCAATTTATATCTCGGCTTCTGATTGGTCAAACTTGATCAAACTTTAGAAAACAACTCTTGATAGGTCCCTTGACATGTATACCAAATTTGATGAACTTTCACCACTGGGGGCGCTCATTGCACTGTAGCAGTTGCAGGAGAGGTGTTTACAATCATGAGGCACCAGGAGTATGTTGTTTTGGTTGCCTTACACACACATGACTTGTGGGGAATGGGTAGGCAGTCGGGAGCAAGTGTTGTAGCGTTACATACAGACTAATAGATGTCTAACAGAAGACAATCCTATGTAGCTGTAGCTTGGTGACTGATGAGGTAAATACATTAATTTGGTTGGGAAGCCATGGCATAAAATGTTCTGTCCATGACAACATCTCAGTGCACCGTGTACTCTGTGTCCAATTCTGTGCTTTGTCACCATTGTGGGAGTAATGTCTCTTGCCAAAGAAGCTGTGGAAGGTATTTCGCGGGGACGCATGCCCCCGCCCCCCTTGGCCGCTGGCGCGAGGGCCCGTCGAGGCCGCTTGCGGCTTTAATTAGGGCCCGAGCCCTATAGGGCGAAGGCCCTATTGTTCTTGTAAGAGTTCACTATTATTAGGGCCCGAGCCCTATAGGGCGAAGGCCCTATTGTTCTTGTAAGAGTTCACTATTATTATTCTTCCGTCATCTTTATTTTTCTCCGCTGTTGGGCCATTTTCGGGGCGCTTGCCATGGGCGAAAACGCGCGAAATTTGGCGCAACTTCCGAGAATTGCCACCGCTACTCAGAACCAAAAGCCCACACTTGGCCGGGGCTCAGGGCCTCTATAGCGCCCCCTAAGTCGTTGTGATTTTGGCATCCCGCATTAAGGTGCCTGGTTGCCATATAGTTTGTAGTAGTGGCATGCCATTTGGTATGCATATGTATCTCACTAAGCCGGACAAAAATGTAATGCCAATGCATTAGCCACGCCCAACAGGAAGTGAGGTAATTTCACTTTTGTGTGAAATGCATGGCCACGAAGACGGCGCAACTCCTCCTAGACCGTTCATAGGAATGTCACCAAAATTGATACACATCATCTACAGACATGGCTGACAAAAGTTACTAAATACGTTTCACGTAGGATAAACCGTTCAGAAGTTATACGTCAATCAATTTTCACTTCAAAATTTTACATGCTTAAAAATTCATAACAAATCTTCTAATTGCTCAACACTGCTCATACTTCACACGCTAATCAGTCATTGGGCTTCTGACATGTTACCCAATTTCTGTGATATTTCGCCACTGGGGGCGCTATTTTTGCGCAAAAAATCCAATCTTTCCTCAAATTTGGTCAAACTTCACGGCCACCCTCTTACTACCTCCCATGTCATGTATACCACATTTTGGGAATTTTCGTCCATGGGGGGCGCTGTTTTTGGCCGACGCAATATCTCCAAAACGGGTTTTTGGTAAATAATTCCATAATGCTTTTCCTTCACACTACTACCTTGTGATAGTGCGTTGCTGTTGTGGACACTTATTTTTCCATCTCATAATCGCTCATGTCCAGCATAGCGCCACCTCCTGACATGGGAAAAACCAATAAATTTATTCTTCAAAAATCTATATCTCATCTTCTATTTACTCAATTGTCATCAAACTTCATACGCAAACTCTTCATAGGTCACCTGACATGTCCGCCAAATTTTGTGCACTTTCGCCCCTGGGGGTGCTGGTTATGGCAGAAATGATATTGTAGCTTCTGATTTGTCAAACTTGGCAAGCAAACTCTTTACAAGACCCTTTTTGGGGCGCTTGCCATGGTCGACAACGCACGAAATTTGGGTCCTTTTTCTTAGACTGCCACCGCTACTGAGAACCAGAAGCCCAGATCCAGGCGGGCCTCAGGGCCTCTATAGCGCCCCCTAACTCGTTGTGATTTTGGCCTCCCGCATAAAGGTGCCTGGTTGCCATGTAGTTTGTAGTAGTGGCATGCCATTTGGTACGCATATGTATCTCACTAAGCCGGACAAAAATGTAATGCCAATGCATTAGCCACGCCCAACAGGAAGTGAGGTACTTTCACTTTTGTGCGAAATGCATGGCCACGAAGACAGCGCAACTCCTCCTAGACCGTTCATAGGAATGTCGCCAAAATTGATACACATCATCTACAGACATGGCTGACAAAAGATTCTCAATAGGTTTCACGTAGCATAAACCGTTCAGAAGTTATACGTCAATCAATTTTCAATGCAAAATTTCACATGCTTAAAAATTCATAACAAATCTTCTAATTGCTCAAAACTGCTCATACTTCACACGCAAATCACTCATTGGGCTTCTGACATGTTACCCAATTTCTGTGATATTTCGCCACTGGGGGCGCTATTTTTGGGCAAAAAATCCAATCTTTCCTCAAATTTGGTCAAACTTCACGGCCACCTTCTTACTACCTCCCATGTCATGTATACCACACTTTGGGAATTTTCGTCCATGGGGGGCGCTGTTTTTGGCCGACGCAATTGCTCCAAAACGGGTTTTTGGTAAATAATTCCATAATGCTTTTCCTTCACACCACTTCCTTGTGATAGTGCGTTGCTGTTGTAGACACTTGTTTCTCCAACTCATAATCGCTCATGTACAGCATAGCGCCACCTACTGACATGGGAAAAACCAAAAAATTTATTCTTCAAAAATCTCTATCTCATCTTCTATTTACTCAATTGTCATCAAACTTCATACGCAAACTCTTCATAGCTCACCTGACATGTACGCCAAACTTTGTGCACTTTCGCCCCTGGGGGTTATTTTTATTATTTTTCTGTCGCATTTGACCTTATTTGAGGCATTTCCCCATGCACGAAAACTCATGAAATTTGATCCACACATCAGTCACTGTAACCGCTTCTCAGCCACAGACGTTTGGCCCCGGGCGTGGCCCAGGGACTTCATAGCGCCCCCTAATTGAAACACATATCTTCAGAACTTATGGCCAGAACCTTACTCAGAACCCTTAGATCAGTACAAAAATGACATGAATCATGATAGTTGTCCTAGCAACACACACACACACACACTGCAGACACAGGGAAGCTAAGATGACTTTAGATTACAGCGTGAGATGGAGATAAGGAGGAGACACATGTATAGTTTTGTACATATGTAAATGTACATTTTCACTCCACAGAAACACACACACACAAACACACACACATACTTTAGTGTTTGTCTGTCCGTCTCTCATCCGTCAAGCAGTCATGGCATTTGCAACATGCACATCACCTTTGAACATTTGATGAATATATGACATGTGACTGTTTTGTTGGGTGGCGGAATGTCCTGGGTTGCGGAACCACATGGGCGAGGGCCCGTCAAGGCCGCTAGCGGCTTTAATTATTCTTCTTCTTTATTTTTCTCCGCTGTTGGGCCATTTTCGGGGCGCTTGCCATGGGCGAAAACGCGCGAAATTTGGCGCCACTTCCGAGAATTGTCACCGCTACTCAAAACCAAAAGCCCACACTTGGCCGGGGCTCAGGGCCTCTATAGCGCCCCCTAAGTCGTTGTGATTTTGGCCTCCCGCATTAAGGTGCCTGGTTGCCATATAGTTTGTAGTAGTGGCATGGCATTTGGTATGCATATGTATCTCACTAAGCCGGACAAAAATGTAATGCCAATGCATTAGCCACGCCCAACAGGAAGTGAGGTAATTTCACTTTTGTGTGAAATGCATGGCCACGAAGACGGCGCAACTCCTCCTAGACCGTTCATAGGAATGTCACCAAAATTGATACACATCATCTAGAGACATGGCTGACAAAAGTTACTAAATACGTTTCACGTAGGATAAACCGTTCAGAAGTTATACGTCAATCAATTTTCACTTCAAAATTTTACATGCTAAAAAATTCATAACAAATCTTCTGATTGCTCAACACTGCTCATACTTCACACGCTAATCACTCATTGGGCTTCTGACATGTTACCCAATTTCTGTGATATTTCGCCACTGGGGGCGCTATTTTTGGGCAAAAAATCCAATCTTTCCTCAAATTTGGTCAAACTTCACGGCCACCCTCTTACTACCTCCCATGTCATGTATACCACATTTTGGGAATTTTCGTCCATGGGGGGCGCTGTTTTTGGCCGACGCAATTTCTCCAAAACGGGTTTTTGGTAAATTATTCCATAATGCTTTTCCTTTACACCACTACCTTGTGATAGTGCGTTGCTGTTGTGGACACTTATTTTTCCATCTCATAATCAATCATGTACAGCATAGCGCCACCTACTGACATGGGAAAAACCAAAAAATTTATTCTTCAAAAATCTATATCTCATCTTCTGTTTACTCAATTTTCATCAAACTTCATACGCAAACTCTTCATAGCTCACCTGACATGTACGCCAAATTTTGTGCACTTTCGCCCCTGGGGGTGCGGGTTATAGCAGAAATGATATTGCAGCTTCTGATTTGTCAAACTTGGCAAGCAAACTCTTTACAAGACCCTTTTTGGGGCGCTTGCCATGGTCGACAACGCACGAAATTTGGCTCCTTTTTCTTAGACTCCCACCGCTACTGAGAACCAGAAGCCCAGATCCAGGCGGGCCTCAGGGCCTCTATAGCGCCCCCTAACTCATTGTGATTTTGGCCTCCCGCATTAAGGTGCCTGGTTGCCATGTAGTTTGTAGTAGTGGCATGCCATTTGGTACGCATATGTATCTCACTAAGCCGGACAAAAATGTAATGCCAAGGCATTAGCCACGCCCAACAGGAAGTAAGGTAATTTCACTTTTGTGCGAAATGCATGGCCACGAAAACGGCGCAACTCCTCCTAGACCGTTCATAGGAATGTCACCAAAATTGATACACATCATCTACAGACATGGCTGACAAAAGTTCCTAAATACGTTTCACGTAGAATAAACCGTTCAGAAGTTATACGTCAATCAATTTTCAATGCAAAATTTTACATGCTTAAAAATTCATAACATATCTTCAAATTGCTCAAAACTGCTCATACTTCACAACCAAATCACTCATTGGGCGTCTGACATGTTACCCAATTTCTGTGATATTTCGCCACTGGGGGCGCTATTTTTGGGCAAAAAATCCAATCTTTCCTCAAATTTGGTCAAACTTCATGGCCACCCTCTTACTACCTCCCATGTCATGTACACCTCATTTTGGGAATTTTCGTCCATGGGGGGCGCTGTTTTTGGCCAACGCAATTGCTCCAAAACAGGTTTTTGGTAAATAATTCCATAATGCTTCTCCTTCACACCACTACCTTGTGACAGTACGTTGCTGTTGTAGACACTTATTTTTCCAACTCATAATCGCTCATGTGCAGCATAGCGCCACCTACTGACATGGGAGAAACCAAAAAATTTATTCTTCAAAAATCAATATCTCATCTTCTATTTTCTCAATCTTGATCAAACTTGATACGCGCACTCTTAACAGGTCACCTGACATATGTGCCAAATTTTGTGAACTTTTGCCACTGGGGGCGCTGTTTTCAGGCAACAAATTATATCTCGGCTTCTGATTGGTCAAACTTGATCAAACTTTACAAAACTCTTCATAGGTCCCTTGACATGTATACCAAATTTGGTGAACTTTCACCACTGGGGGCGCTCATTGCGCTGTAGCAGTTGCAGGAGAGGTGTTTACAATCATGAGGCACCAGGAGTATGTTGTTTTGGTTGCCTTAAACACACATGACTTGTGGACCACTGGGGGCGCTCATTGCACTGTAGCATTTGCAGGAGAGGTGTTTACAATCATGAGGCACCAGGAGTATGTTGTTTTGGTTGCCTTAAACACACATGACTTGTGGGGAATGGGTAGGCAGTCGTGAGCAAGTGTTGTAGCGTTACATACAGACTAATAGATGTCTAACAGAAGACAATCCTATGTAGCTATAGCTTGGTGACTGATGAGGTAAATACATTAATTTGGTTGGGAAGCCATGGCATACAATGTTCTGTCCATGACAACATCTCAGCGCTCCGTGTACTCTGTGTCCAATTCTGTGCTTTGTCACCATTGTGGGAGTAATGTCTCTTGCCAAAGAAGCTGTGGAAGGTATTTCGCGGGGACGCATGCCCCCGCCCCCCTTGGCCGCTGGCGCGAGGGCCCGTCGAGGCCGCTTGCGGCTTTAATTAGGGCCCGAGCCCTATAGGGCGAAGGCCCTATTGTTCTTGTAAGAGTTCACTATTATTATTATTCTTCTTTATTTTTCTCCGCTGTTGGGCCATTTTCGGGGCGCTTGCCATCGGCGAAAACGCGCGAAATTTGGCGCCACTTCCGAGAATTGCCACCGCTACTCAGAACCAAAAGCCCACACTTGGCCGGGGCTCAGGGCCTCTATAGCGCCCCCTAAGTCGTTGTGATTTTGGCCGCCTGCATTAAGGTGCCTGGTTGCCATATAGTTTGTAGTAGTGGCATGCCATTTGGTATGCATATGTATCTCACTAAGCCGGACAAAAATGTAATGCCAATGCATTAGCCACGCCCAACAGGAAGTGAGGTAATTTCACTTTTGTGTGAAATGCATGGCCACGAAGACGGCGCAACTCCTCCTAGACCGTTCATAGGAATGTCACCAAAATTGATACACATCATCTACAGACATGGCTGACAAAAGTTACTAAATACGTTTCACGTAGGATAAACCTTTCAGAAGTTATACGTCAATCAATTTTCACTTCAAAATTTTACATGCTAAAAAATTCATAACAAATCTTCTAATTGCTCAACACTGCTCATACTTCACACGCTAATCACTCATTGGGCTTCTGACATGTTACCCAATTTCTGTGATATTTCGCCACTGGGGGCGCTATTTTTGGGCAAAAAATCCAATCTTTCCTCAAATTTGGTCAAACTTCACGGCCACCCTCTTCCTACCTCCCATGTCATGTATACCACATTTTGGGAATTTTCGTCCATGGGGGGCGCTGTTTTTGGCCGACGCAATTTCTCCAAAACGGGTTTTTGGTAAATTATTCCATAATGCTTTTCCTTTACACCACTACCTTGTGATAGTGCGTTGCTGTTGTGGACACTTATTTTTCCATCTCATAATCACTCATGTACAGCATAGCGCCACCTACTGACATGGGAAAAACCAAAAAGTTTATTCTTCAAAAATCTATTTCTCATCTTCTGTTTACTCAATTGTCATCAAACTTCATACGCAAACTCTTCATAGCTCACCTGACATGTACGCCAAATTTTGTGCACTTTCGCCCCTGGGGGTGCGGGTTATGGCAGAAATGATATTGCAGCTTCTGATTTGTCAAACTTGGCAAGCAAACTCTTTACAAGACCCTTTTTGGGGCGCTTGCCATGGTCGACATCGCACGAAATTTGGCTCCTTTTTCTTAGACTCCCACCGCTACTGAGAACCAGAAGCCCAGATCCAGGCGGGCCTCAGGGCCTCTATAGCGCCCCCTAACTCATTGTGATTTTGGCCTCCCGCATTAAGGTGCCTGGTTGCCATGTAGTTTGTAGTAGTGGCATGCCATTTGGTACGCATATGTATCTCACTAAGCCGGACAAAAATGTAATGCCAATGCATTAGCCACGCCCAACAGGAAGTAAGGTAATTTCACTTTTGTGCGACATGCATGGCCACGAAAACGGCGCAACTCCTCCTAGACCGGTCATAGGAATGTCACCAACATTGATACACATCATCTACAGACATGCCTGACAAAAGGTCCTAAATACGTTTCACGTAGAATAAACCATTCAGAAGTTATACGTCAATCAATTTTCAATGCAAAATTTTACATGCTTAAAAATTCATAACATATCTTCAAATTGCTCAAAACTGCTCATACTTCACACGCAAATCACTCATTGGGCATCTGACATGTTACCCAATTTCTGTGATATTTCGCCACTGGGGGCGCTATTTTTGGGCAAAAAATCCAATCTTTCCTCAAATTTGGTCAAACTTCACGGCCACCCTCTTACTACCTCCCATGTCATGTACACCTCATTTTGTGAATTTTCGTCCATGGGGGGCGCTGTTTTTGGCCAACGCAATTGCTCCAAAACAGGTTTTTGGTAAATAATTCCATAATGCTTCTCCTTCACACCACTACCTTGTGATAGTACGTTGCTGTTGTAGACACTTATTTTTCCAACTCATAATCGCTCATGTGCAGCATAGCGCCACCTACTGACATGGGAGAAACCAAAAAATTTATTCTTCAAAAATCAATATCTCATCTTCTATTTTCTCAATCTTGATCAAACTTGATACACACACTCTTAACAGGTCACCTGACATATATGCCAAATTTTGTGAACTTTTGCCACTGGGGGCGCTGTTTTCATGCAACAATTTATATCTCGGCTTCTGATTGGTCAAACTTGATCAAACTTTACAAAACAACTCTTCATAGGTCCCTTGACATGTTTACCAAATTTGGTGAACTTTCACCACTGGGGGCGCTCATTGCGCTGTAGCAGTTGCAGGAGAGGTGTTTACAATCATGAGGCACCAGGAGTATGTTGTTTTGGTTGCCTTAAACACACATGACTTGTGGGGAATGGGTAGGCAGTCAGGAGCAAGTGTTGTAGCATAGCACCACCTACTGACATGGGAGAAACCAAAAAATTTATTCTTCAAAAATCAATATCTCATCTTCTATTTTCTCAATCTTGATCAAACTTGATACGCACACTCTTAACAGGTCACCTGACATATGTGCCAACTTTTGTGAACTTTTGCCACTGGGGGCGCTGTTTTCAGGCACCAATTTATATCTCGGCTTCTGATTGGTCAAACTTGATCAAACTTTACAAAACAACTCTTCATAGGTCCCTTGACATGTATACCAAATTTGGTGAACTTTCACCACTGGGGGCGCTCATTGCGCTGTAGCAGTTGCAGGAGAGGTGTTTACAATCATGAGGCACCAGGAGTATGTTGTTTTGGTTGCCTTAAACAAACATGACTTGGGGACCACTGGGGGCGCTCATTGCACTGTAGCAGTTGCGGGAGAGGTGTTTACAATCATGAGGCACCAGGAGTATGTTGTTTTGGTTGCCTTAAACACACATGACTTGTGGGGAATGGGTAGGCAGTCGGGAGCAAGTGTTGTAGCATAGCGCCACCTACTGACATGGGAGAAACCAAAAAATTTATTCTTCAAAAATCAATATCTCATCATCTATTTTCTCAATCTTGATCAAACTTGATACGCACACTCTTAACAGGTCACCTGACATATGTGCCAAATTTTGTGAACTTTTGCCACTGGGGGCGCTGTTTTCAGGCAACAATTTATATCTCGGCTTCTGATTGGTCAAACTTGATCAAACTTTACAAAACAACTCTTCATAGGTCCCTTGACATGTATACCAAATTTGGTGAACTTTCACCACTGGGGGCGCTCATTGCACTGTAGCAGTTGCAGGAGAGGTGTTTACAATCATGAGGCACCAGGAGTATGTTGTTTTGGTTGCCTTAAACACACATGACTTGTGGACCACTGGGGGCGCTCATTGCACTGTAGCAGTTGCAGGAGAGGTGTTTACAATCATGAGGCACCAGGAGTATGTTGTTTTGGTTGCCTTAAACACACATGACTTGTGGGGAATGGGTAGGCAGTCGGGAGCAAGTGTTGTAGCGTTACATACAGACTAATAGATGTCTAACAGAAGACAATCCTATGTAGCTATAGCTTGGTGACTGATGAGGTAAATACATTAATTTGGTTGGGAAGCCATGGCATAAAATGTTCTGTCCGTGACAACATCTCAGCGCACCGTGTACTCTGTGTCCAATTCTGTGCTTTGTCACCATTGTGGGAGTAATGTCTCTTGCCAAAGAAGCTGTGGAAGGTATTTCGCGGGGACGCATGCCCCCGCCCCCCTTGGCCGCTGGCGCGAGGGCCCGTCGAGGCCGCTTGCGGCTTTAATTCTTCTTCTTCTTTATTTTTCTCCGCTGTTGGGCCATTTTCGGGGCGCTTGCCATGGGCGAAAACGCGCGAAATTTGGCGCCACTTCGGAGAATTGCCACCGCTACTCAGAACCAAAAGCCCACACTTGGCCGGGGCTCAGGGCCTCTATAGTGCCCCCTAAGTCGTTGTGATTTTGGCCTCCCGCATTAAGGTGCCTGGTTGCCATATAGTTTGTAGTAGTGGCATGCCATTTGGTATGCATATGTATCTGACTCAGCCGGACAAAAATGTAATGCCAATGCATTAGCCACGCCCAACAGGAAGTGAGGTAATTTCACTTTTGTGTGAAATGCATGGCCACGAAGACGGCGCAACTCCTCCTAGACCGTTCATAGGAATGTCACCAAAATTGATACACATCGTCTACAGACATGGCTGACAAAAGTTACTAAATACGTTTCACGTTGCATTAACCGTTCAGAAGTTATACGTCAATCAATTTTCACTTCAAAATTTTACATGCTAAAAAATTCATAACAAATCTTCTAATTGCTCAACACTGCTCATAATTCACACGCTAATCACTCATTGGGCTTCTGACATGTTACCCAATTTCTGTGATATTTCGCCACTGGGGGCGCTATTTTTGGGCAAAAAATCCAATCTTTCCTCAAATTTGGTCAAACTTCACGGCCACCCTCTTACTACCTCCCATGTCATGTATACCACATTTTGGGAATTTTCGTCCATGGGGTGCGCTGTTTTTGGCCGACGCAATTTCTCCAAAATGGGTTTTTGGTAAATTATTCCATAATGCTTTTCCTTTACACCACTACCTTGTGATAGTGCGTTGCTGTTGTGGACACTTATTTTTCCATCTCATAATCACTCATGTACAGCATAGCGCCACCTACTGACATGGGAAAAACCAAAAAATTTATTCTTCAAAAATCTATATCTCATCTTCTGTTTACTCAATTGCAATCAAACTTCATACGCAAACTCTTCATAGCTCACCTGACATGTACGCCAAATTTTGTGCACTTTCGCCCCTGGGGGTGCGGGTTATGGCAGAAATGATATTGCAGCTTCTGATTTGTCAAACTTGGCAAGCAAACTCTTTACAAGACCCTTTTTGGGGCGCTTGCCATGGTCGACATCACAGGAAATTTGGCTCCTTTTTCTTAGACTCCCACCGCTACTGAGAACCAGAAGCCCAGATCCAGGCGGGCCTCAGGGCCTCTATAGCGCCCCCTAACTCATTGTGATTTTGGCCTCCCGCATTAAGGTGCCTGGTTGCCATGTAGTTTGTAGTAGTGGCATGCCATTTGGTACGCATATGTATCTCACTACGCCGGACAAAAATGTAATGCCAATGCATTAGCCACGCCCAACAGGAAGTAAGGTAATTTCACTTTTGTGCGAAATGCATGGCCACGAAAACGGCGCAACTCCTCCTAGACCGTTCATAGGAATGTCACCAAAATTGATACACATCATCTACAGACATGGCTGACAAAAGTTCCTAAATATGTTTCACATAGAATAAACCGTTCAGAAGTTATACGTCAATCAATTTTCAATGCAAAATTTTACATGCTTAAAAATTCATAACATATCTTCAAATTGCTCAAAACTGCTCATACTTCACACGCAAATCACTCATTGGGCATCTGACATGTTACCCAATTTCTGTGATATTTCGCCACTGGGGGCGCTATTTTTGGGCAAAAAATCCAATCTTTCCTCAAATTTGGTCAAACTTCACGGCCACCCTCTTACTACCTCCCATGTCATGTACACCTCATTTTGGGAATTTTCGTCCATGGGGGGCGCTGTTTTTGGCCAACGCAATTGCTCCAAAACAGGTTTTTGGTAAATAATTCCATAATGCTTCTCCTTCACACCACTACCTTGTGATAGTACGTTGCTGTTGTAGACACTTATTTTTCTAACTCATAATCGCTCATGTGCAGCATAGCGCCACCTACTGACATGGGAGAAACCAAAAAATTTATTCTTCAAAAATCAATATCTCATCTTCTATTTTCTCAATCTTGATCAAACTTGATACGCACACTCTTAACAGGTCACCTGACATATGTGCCAAATTTTGTGAACTTTTGCCACTGGGGGCGCTGTTTTCAGGCAACAATTTATGTCTCGGCTTCTGATTGGTCAAACTTGATCAAACTTTACAAAACAACTCTGCATAGGTCCCTTGACATGTATACCAAATTTGGTGAACTTTCACCACTGGGGGCGCTCATTGCGCTGTAGCAGTTGCAGGAGAGGTGTTTACAATCATGAGGCACCAGGAGTATGTTGTTTTGGTTGCCTTAAACACACATGACTTGTGGACCACTGGGGGCGCTCATTGCACTGTAGCAGTTGCAGGAGAGGTGTTTACAATCATGAGGCACCAGGAGTATGTTGTTTTGGTTGCCTTAAACACACATGACTTGTGGGGAATGGGTAGGCAGTCGGGAGCAAGTGTTGTAGCATAGCACCACCTACTGACATGGGAGAAACCAAAAAATTTATTCTTCAAAAATCAATATCTCATCTTCTATTTTCTCAATCTTGATCCAACGTGATATGCACATTCTTAAAAGGTCACCTGACATATGTGCCAAATTTTGTGAACTTTTGCCACTGGGGGCGCTGTTTTCAGGCAACAATTTATATCTCGGCTTCTGATTGGTCAAACTTGATCAAACTTTACAAAACAACTCTTCATACGTCCCTTGACATGTATACCAAATTTGGTGAACTTTCACCACTGGGGGCGCTCATTGCGCTGTAGCAGTTGCAGGAGAGGTGTTTACAATCATGAGGCACCAGGAGTATGTTGTTTTGGTTGCCTTAAACACACATGACTTGTGGGGAATGGGTAGGCAGTCGGGAGCAAGTGTTGTAGCATAGCGCCACCTACTGACATGGGAGAAACCAAAAAATTTATTCTTCAAAAATCAATATCTCATCTTCTATTTTCTCAATCTTGATCAAACTTGATACGCACACTCTTAACAGGTCACCTGACATATGTGCCAAATTTTGTGAACTTTTGCCACTGGGGGCGCTGTTTTCAGGCAACAATTTATATCTCGGCTTCTGATTGGTCAAACTTGATCAAACTTTACAAAACAACTCTTCATAGGTCCCTTGACATGTATACCAAATTTGGTGAACTTTCACCACTGGGGGCGCTCATTGCGCTGTAGCAGTTGCAGGAGAGGTGTTTACAATCATGAGGCACCAGGAGTATGTTGTTTTGGTTGCCTTAAACACACATGACTTGTGGACCACTGGGGGCGCTCATTGCACTGTAGCAGTTGCAGGAGAGGTGTTTACAATCATGAGGCACCAGGAGTATGTTGTTTTGGTTGCCTTAAACACACATGACTTGTGGGGAATGGGTAGGCAGTCGGGAGCAAGTGTTGTAGCGTTACATACAGACTAATAGATGTCTAACAGAAGACATTCCTATGTAGCTATAGCTTGGTGACTGATGAGGTAAATACATTAATTTGGTTGGGAAGCCATGGCATAAAATGTTCTGTCCATGACAACATCTCAGCGCACCGTGTACTCTCTGTCCAATTCTGTGCTTTGTCACCATTGTGGGAGTAATGTCTCTTGCCAAAGAAGCTGTGGAAGGTATTTCGCGGGGACGCATGCCCCCGCCCCCCTTGGCCGCTGGCGCGAGGGCCCGTCGAGGCCGCTTGCGGCTTTAATTAGGGCCCGAGCCCTATAGGGCGAAGGCCCTATTGTTCTTGTAAGAGTTCACTATTATTATTCTTCTTCCGTCTTCTTCTTTATTTTTCTCCGCTGTTGGGCCATTTTCGGGGCACTTGCCATGGGCGAAAATGCATGAAATTTGGCACCAGTTCCGAGAATTGCCACCGCTACTCAGACCCAAAAGCCCAAACTTGGCCGGGGCTCAGGGCCTCTATAGCGCCCCCTCACTCGTTGTGATTTTGGCCTCCCGCATTAAGGTGCCTGGGTGCCATGTAGTTTGTAGTAGTGGCATGCCATTTGGTACGCTTATGTATCTCACTAATCCGGACAAAAATGTTATGCCAATGCATTAGCCACGCCCAACAGGAAGTGAGGTAATTTCACTTTTGTGCGAAATGCATGGCCACGAAGACGGCGCAACTCCTCCTTGACCGTTCATAGGAATGTCACCAAAATTGATACACATCATCTACAGACATGGCTGACAAAAGTTACTAAATACATTTCACGTAGGATAAACCGTTCAGAAGTTATACGTCCATCAATTTTTGATGCAAAATTTTACATGCTTAAAAATTCATAACAAATCTTCTGATTGCTCAAAACTGCTCATACTTCACACGCAAATCAATCATTGGGCTTCTGACATGTTACCCAATTTCTGTGATTTTTCGCCACTGGGGGCGCTATTTTTGGGCAAAAAATCCAATCTTTCCTCAAATTTGGTCAAACTTCACGGCCACCCTCTTACTACCCCCCATGTCATGTGTACCACATTTTGGGAATTTTCGTCCATGGGGGGCGCTGTTTTTGGCCGACGCAATTGCTCCAAAACGGGTTTTTGCTCAATAATTCCATTATGCTTTCCCTTCACACCACTACCTTGTGAGAGTACGTTGCTGTTGTGGACACTTATTTTTCCAACTCATAATCGCTCATGTACAGCATAGCGCCACCTACTGACATGGGAAAAACCAAAAAATTTATTCTTCAAAAATCTATATCTCATCTTCTATTTACTCAATTGTCATCAAACTTCATACGTAAACTCTTCATAGCTCACGTGACATGTACGCCAAATTTTGTGCACTTTCGCCCCTGGGGGTGCTGGTTATGGCACAAATGATATTGCAGCTTCTGATTTGTCAAACTTGGCAAGCAAACTCTTTACGGTATTTCGCGGGGACGCATGCCCCCGCCCCCCCTGGCCGCTGGCGCGAGGGCCCGTCGAGGCCGCTTGCGGCTTTAATTATTCTTCTTCTTCCGTCTTCTTCTTCTTCTTTATTTTTCTCCGCTGTTGGGCCATTTTCGGGGCACTTGCCATGGGCGAAAACGCACGAAATTTGGCGCCAGTTCCGAGAATTGCCACCGCTACTCAGAACCTAAAGCCCAAACTTGGCCGGGGCTCAGGGCCTCTTTAGCGCCCCCTAAGTCGTTGTGATTTTGGTCTCCCGCATTAAGGTGCCTGGTTGCCATGTAGTTTGTAGTAGTGGCATGCCATTTGGTACGCATATGTATCTCACTAAGCCGGACAAAAATATAATGCCAATGCATTAGCCACGCCCAACAGGAAGTGAGGTAATTTCACTTTTGTGCGAAATGCATGGCCACGAAGACGGCGCAACTCCTCCTAGACCGTTCATAGGAATGTCACCAAAATTGATACACATCATCTACAGACATGGCTGACAAAAGTTACTAAATACGTTTCACGTAGCATAAACCGTTCAGAAGTTATACGTCAATCAATTTTCGATGCAAAATTTTACATGCTTAAAAATTCATAACAAATCTTCTAGTTGCTCAAAACTGCTCATACTTCACACGCACATCACGCATTGGGCTTCTGACATGTTACCCAATTTCTGTGCTGTTTCGCCACTGGGGGCGCTATTTTTGGGCAAAAAATCCAATCTTTCCTCAAATTTGGTCAAACTTCACGGCCACCCTCTTACTACCTCCCATGTCATGTATACCACATTTTGGGAATTTTCGTCCATGGGGGGCGCTGTTTTTGGCCGACGCAATTGCTCCAAAACAGGTTTTTGGTAAATTATTCCATAATGCTTTCCCTTCACACCACTACCGTGTGATAGTACGTTGCTGTTGTAGACACTTATTTTTCCAACTCATTATCGCTCATGTACAGCATAGCGCCACCTACTGACATGGGAAAAACCAGAAAATTTATTCTTCAAAAATCTATATCTCATCTTCTATTTACTCAATTGTCATCAAACTTCATACGCAAACTCTTCATGGCTCACCTGACATATACGCCAAATTTTGTGCACTTTCGCCCCTGGGGGTGCTGGTTATGGCAAAAATGATATTGCAGCTTCTGATTTGTCAAACTTGGCAAGCAAACTCTTTACAAGACCGTTTTTGGGGTGCTTGCCATGGTCGACAACGCACGAAATTTGGCTCCTTTTTCTTAGACTGCCACCGCTACTGAGAACCAGAAGCCCAGATCCCGGCGGGCCTCAGGGCCTCTTTAGCGCCCCCTAAGTCGTTGTGATTTTGGCCTCCCGCATAAAGGTGCCTGGTTGCCATGTAGTTTGTAGTAGTGGCATGCCCTTTGGTACGCATATGTATCTCACTAAGCCGGACAAAAATGTAATGCCCATGCATTAGCCACGCCCAATAGGATTTGAGGTAATTTCACTTTTGTGCGAAATGCTTGGCCAAGAAGACGGCGCAACTCCTCCTAGGCCGTTCAAAGGAATGTCACCAAAATTAATAGACATCTTCTACAGACATGGCTGACAAAACTTCCTAAATACGTTTCACGTAGGATAAGCCGTTCAGAAGTTATACGTCAATCAATTTTCAATGCAAAATTTTACATGCTTAAAAATTCATAACAAATCTTCTAATTGCTCAAAACTGCTCATTCTTCACACGCAAATCACTCATTGGGCTTCTGACATGCTCCCCAAATTCTGTGATATTTCGCCACTGGGGGCGCTATTTTTGGGCAAAAAATCCAATCTTTCCTCAAATTTGGTCAAACTTCACGGCCACCCTCTTACTACCTCCCATGTCATGTATATCCCATTTTGGGAATTTTCGTCCATGGGGGGCGCTGTTTTTGGCCGACGCAATTGCTCCAAAACGGTTTTTTGGTATATAATTCCTTAATGCTTTTCCTTCACACCACTACCGTGTGATAGTACGTTGCTGTTGTAGACACTTATTTTTCCAACTCATAATCGCTCATGTACAGCATAGCGCCACCTACTGACATGGGAAAAACCAAAACATTTTTTCTTCAAACATCAATATCTCATCTTCTATTTACTCAATCTTGATCAAACTTGATACGCTCACTCTTAACAGGTCACCTGACATATCTCCCAAATTTTGTAAACTTTTGCCACTGGGGGCGCTGTTTTCAGGCAACATTTTATATCTCGGCTTCTGATTGGTCAAACTTGATCAAACTTGACACAACAACTCTTCATAGGTCCCTTGACATGTATACCAAATTTGGTGAACTTTCACCACTGGGGGCGCTCATTGCGCTGTATCAGTTGCAGGAGAGGTGTTTACAATCATGAGGCACCAGGAGTATGTTGTTTTGGTTGCCTTAAACACACATGACTTGTGGGGAATGGGTAGGCAGTCGGGAGCAAGTGTTGTAGCATTACATACAGACTAATAGATGTCTAACAGAAGACAATCCTATGTAGCTATAGCTTGGTGACTGATGAGGTAAATACATTAATTTGGTTGGGAAGCCATGGCATACAATTTTCTGTCCATGACAACATCTCAGCGCACCGTGTACTCTGTGTCCGATTCTGTGCTTTGTCGCCATTGTGGGAGTAATGTCTCTTGCCGGAGAAGCTGTGGAAGGTGTTTCGCGGGGACGCATGCCCCCGCTCCCCTTGGCCGCTGGCGCGAGGGCCCGTCGAGGCCGCTTGCGGCTTTAATTAGGGCCCGAGCCCTATAGGGCGAAGGCCCTATTGTTCTTGTAAGAGTTCACTATTATTATTCTTCCGTCTTCTTCTTTATTTTTCTCCGCTGTTGGGCCATTTTCGGGGCACTTGCCATGGGCGAAAACGCACAAAATTTGGCACCAGTTCCGAGAATTGCCACCGCTACTCAGACCCAAAAGCCCAAACTTGGCCGGGGCTCAGGGCCTCTATAGCGCCCCCTAAGTCGTTGTGATTTTGGCCTCCCGCATTAAGGTGCCTGGTTGCCATATAGTTTGTAGTAGTGGCATGCCATTTGGTATGCATATGTATCTCACTAAGCCGGACAAAAATGTAATGCCAATGCATTAGCCACGCCCAACAGGAAGTGAGGTAATTTCACTTTTGTGTGAAATGCATGGCCACGAAGACGGCGCAACTCCTCCTAGACCGTTCATAGGAATGTCACCAAAATTTATACACATCATCTACAGACATGGCTGACAAAAGTTACTAAATACGTTTCACGTAGGATAAACCGTTCAGAAGTTATACGTCAATCAATTTTCACTTCAAAATTTTACATGCTAAAAAATTCATAACAAATCTTCTAATTGCTCAACACTGCTCATACTTCAGACCCTAATCACTCATTCGGCTTCTGAAATGTTACCCAATTTCTGTGATATTTCGCCACTGGGGGCGCTATTTTTGGGCAAAAAATCCAATCTTTCCTCAAATTTGGTCAAACTTCACGGCCACCCTCTTACTACCTCCCATGTCATGTATACCACATTTTGGGAATTTTCGTCCATGGGGGGCGCTGTTTTTGGCCGACGCAATTTCTCCAAAATGGGTTTTTGGTAAATTATTCCATAATGCTTTTCCTTTACACCACTACCTTGTGATAGTGCGTTGCTGTTGTGGACCCTTATTTTTCCAACTCATAATCGCTCATGTGCAGCATAGCGCCACCTACTGACATGGGAGAAACCAAAAAATTTATTCTTCAAAAATCAATATCTCATCTTCTATTTTCTCAATCTTGATCAAACTTGATACGCACACTCTTAACAGGTCACCTGACATATGTGCCAAATTTTGTGAACTTTTGCCACTGGGGGCGCTGTTTTCAGGCAACAATTTATATCTCGGCTTCTGATTGGTCAAACTTGATCAAACTTTACAAAACAACTCTTCATAGGTCCCTTGACATGTATACCAAATTTGGGGAACTTTCACCACTGGGGGCGCTCATTGCGCTGTAGCAGTTGCAGGAGAGGTGTTTACAATCATGAGGCACCAGGAGTATGTTGTTTTGGTTGCCTTAAACACACATGACTTGTGGGGGATGGGTAGGCAGTCGGGAGCAAGTGTTGTAGCATAGCGCCACCTACTGACATGGGAGAAACCAAAAAATTTATTCTTCAAAAATCAATATCTCATCTTCTATTTTCTCAATCTTGATCAAACTTGATACGCACACTCTTAACAGGTCACCTGACATATCTGCCAAATTTTGTGAACTTTTGCCACTGGGGGCGCTGTTTTCAGGCAACAATTTATATCTCGGCTTCTGATTGGTCAAACTTGATCAAACTTTACAAAACAACTCTTCATAGGTCCCTTGACATGTATACCAAATTTGGTGAACTTTCACCACTGGGGGCGCTCATTGCGCTGTAGCAGTTGCAGGAGAGGTGTTTACAATCATGAGGCACCAGGAGTATGTTGTTTTGGTTGCCTTAAACACACATGACTTGTGGGGAATGGGTAGGCAGTCGGGAGCAAGTGTTGTAGCGTTACATACAGACTAATAGATGTCTAACAGAAGACAATCCTATGTAGCTATAGCTTGGTGACTGATGAGGTAAATACATTAATTTGGTTGGGAAGCCATGGCATAAAATGTTCTGTCCATGACAACATCTCAGCGCACCGTGTACTCTGTGTCCAATTCTGTGCTTTGTCACCATTGTGGGAGTAATGTCTCTTGCCAAAGAAGCTGTGGAAGGTATTTCGCGGGGACGCATGCCCCCGCCCCCCTTGGCCGCTGGCGCGAGGGCCCGTCGAGGCCGCTTGCGGCTTTAATTAGGGCCCGAGCCCTATGGGCGAAGGCCCTATTGTTCTTGTAAGAGTTCACTATTATTAGGGCCCGAGCCCTATAGGGCGAAGGCCCTATTGTTCTTGTAAGAGTTCACTATTATTATTCTTCCGTCTTCTTCTTCTTCTTCTTCTTTATTTTTCTCCGCTGTTGGGCCATTTTCGGGGCGCTTGCCATGGGCGAAAACGCACGAAATTTGGCGCCAGTTCCGAGAATTGCCACCGCTACTCAGAACCACAAGCCCAAACTTGGCCGGGGCTCAGGGCCTCTATAGCGCCCCCTAAGTCGTTGTGATTTTGGCCTCCCGCATTAAGGTGCCTGGTTGCCATATAGTTTGTAGTCGTGGCATGCCATTTGGTATGCATATGTATCTCACTAAGCCAGACAAAAATGTAATGCCAATGCATTAGCCACGCCCAACAGGAAGTGAGGTAATTTCACTTTTGTGCGAAATGCATGGCCACGAAGATGGCGCAACTCCTCCTAGACCGTTCATGGGAATGTCACCAAAATTGATACACATCATCTACAGACATGGCTGACAAAAGTTACTAAATACATTTCACGTAGCATAAACCGTTCAGAAGTTATACGTCAATCAATTTTCACTTCAAAATTTTACATGCTAAAAAATTCATAACAAATCTTCTAATTGCTCAAAACTGCTCATACTTCACACGCAAATCACTCATTGGGCTTCGGACATGTTACCCAATTTCTGTGATATTTCGCCACTGGGGGCGCTATTTTTGGGCAAAAAATCCAATCTTTCCTCAAATTTGGTCAAACTTCACGGCCACCCTCTTACTACCTCCCATGTCATGTATACCACTTTTTGGGAATTTTCGTCAATGGGGGGCGCTGTTTTTGGCCGACGCAATTGCTCCAAAACGGGTTTTTGGTAAATAATTCCATAATGCTTTTCCTTCACACCACTTCCTTGTGATAGTACGTTGCTGTTGTAGACACTTATTTTTCCAACTCTTAATCGCTCATGTACAGCATAGCGCCACCTACTGACATGGGAAAAACCAAAAAATTTATTCTTCAAAAATCTATATCTCATCTTCTATTTACTCAATTGTCATCAAACTTCATACACAAACTCTTCATAGCTCACCTGACATATACGCCAAATTTTGTGCACTTTCGCCACTGGGGGCGCAATTTTTGGGCAAAAAATCCAATCTTTCCTCAAATTTGGTCAAACTTCACGGCCACCCTCTTACTAACTCCCATGTCATGTATACCACTTTTAGGGAATTTTCGTCCATGGGGGGGCGCTGTTTTTGGCCGACGCAATTGCTCCATAACGGGTTTTTGGTAAATAATTCCATAATGCTTTTCCTTCACACCACTTCCTTGTGATAGTACGTTGCTGTTGTAGACACTTATTTTTCCAACTCATGATCGCTCATGTACAGCGTAGCGCCACCTACTGACATGGGAAAAACCAAAAAATTTATTCTTCAAAAATCTATATCTCATCTTCTATTTACTCAATTGTCATCAAACTTCATAATCAAACTCTTCATAGCTCACCTGACATATACACCAAATTTTGTGCACTTTCGCCCCTGGGGGTGCTGGTTATGGCAAAAATGATATTGCAGCTTCTGATTTGTCAAACTTGGCAAGCAAACTCTTTACAAGACCCTTATTGGGGCGCTTGCCATGGTCGACAACGCACGAAATTTGGCTCCTTTTTCTTAGACTGCCACCGCTACTGAGAACCAGAAGCCAAGATCCAGGCGGGCCTCAGGGCCTCTATAGTGCCCCCCGAGTACCGTACAGTACGAGACCCTATTGTTGCCATGTGTCCAATTCTGTGCTTTGTCGCCATTGTGGGAGTCATGTCTCTTGCCGAAGAAGCTGTGGAAGGTCTTTCGCGGGGACGCATGCCCCCGCCCCCCTTGGCCGCTGGCGCGAGGGCCCGTCGAGGCCGCTTGCGGCTTTAATTATTCTTCCGTCTTCTTCTTCTTCTTTATTTTTCTCCGCTGTTGGGCCATTTTCGGGGCGCTTGCCATGGGCGAAAACGCACGAAATTTGGCACCACTTCCGAGAATTGCCACCGCTACTCAGAACCAAAAGCCCAAACTTGGCCGGGGCTCAGGGCCTCTATAGCGCCCCCTAAGTCGTTGTGATTTTGGCTTCCCGCATTAAGGTGCCTGGTTGCCATATAGTTTGTAGTACTGGCATGCCATTTGGTACGCATATGTATCTCACTAAGCCGGACAAAAATGTAATACCACTGCATTAGCCACACCCAACAGGAAGTGAGGTAATTTCACTTTTGTGCGAAATGCATGGCCACGAAGACGGCGCAACTCCTCCTAGACCGTTCATAGGACTGTCACCAAAATTGATACACATCATCTACAGACATGGCTGACAAAAGTTACTAAATACGTTTCACGTAGCATAAACCGTTCAGAAGTTATACGTCAATCAATTTTCACTTCAAAATTTTACATGCTAAAAAATTCATAACAAATCTTCTAATTGCTCAAAACTGCTCATACTTCACACGCTAATCACTCATTGGGCTTCTGACATGTTACCCAATTTCTGTGATATTTCGCCACTGGGGGCGCTATTTTTGGGCAAAAAATCCAATCTTTCCTCAAATTTGGTCAAACTTCACGGCCACCCTCTTACTACCTCCCATGTCATGTACACCACATTTTGGGAATTTTCGTCCATGGGGGGCGCTGTTTTTGGCCGACGCAATTTCTCCAAAATGGGTTTTTGGTTAATAATTCCATAATGCTTTTCCTTCACACCACTACCTTGGGATAGTACGTTGCTGTTGTAGACACTTATTTTTCCAACTCATAGTCGCTCATGTACAGCATGGCGCCACCTACTGGCATGGGAAAAACCAAAAAATTTATTCTTCAAAAATCTATATCTCATCTTCTATTTACTCAATTTTCATCACACTTCATAGGCAAACTCTTCATAGCTCACCTGACATATACGCCAAATTGTGTGCACTTTCGCCCCTGGGGGTGCTGATTATGGCAAAAATGATATTGCAGCTTCTGATTTGTCAAACTTGGCAAGCAAACTCTTTTCAAGACCCTTATTGAGGCGCTTGCCATGGTCGACAACGCACGAAGTGCGAGACCCTATTGTTGCCATGTGTCCAATTCTGTGCTTTGTCGCCATTGTGGGAGTAATGTCTCTTGCCGCAGAAGCTGTGGAAGGTTTTTCACAGGGACGCATGCCCCCGCACCCCTTGGCCGCTGGCGCGAGGGCCCGTCGAGGCCGCATGCGGCTTTAATTATTCTTCTTCCGTCTTCTTCTTTATTTTTCTCCGCTGTTGGGCCATTTTCGGGGCGCTTGCCATGGGCGAAAACGCACGAAATTTGGCACCAGTTCCGAGAATTGCCACCGCTACTCAGAACCAAAAGCCCAAACTTGGCCGGGGCTCAGGGCCTCTATAGCGCCCCCTAAGTCGTTGTGATTTTGGCCTCCCGCATTACGGTGCCTGGTTGCCATATAGTTTGTAGTACTGGCATGCCATTTGATACACATATGTATCTCACTAAGAAGTTATACGTCAATCAATTTTCGATGCAAAATTTTACATGCTTAAAAATTCATAACAAATCTTCTAGTTGCTCAAAACTGCTCATACTTCACACGCACATCACTCATTGGGCTTCTGACATGTTACCCAATTTCTGTGATATTTCGCCACTGGGGGCGCTATTTTTGGGCAAAAAATCCAATCTTTCCTCAAATTTGGTCAAACTTCACGGCCACCCTCTTACTACCTCCCATGTCATGTATACCACATTTTGGGTATTTTCGTCCATGGGGGGCGCTGTTTTTGGCCGACGCAATTGCTCCAATACGGGTTTTTGGTAAATTACTCCATAATGCTTTCCCTTCACACCACTACCTTGTGATAGTACGTTGCTGTTGTAGACACTTATTTTTCCAACTCATAATCGCTCATGTACAGCATAGCGCCACCTACTGACATGGGAAAAACCAAAAAATTTATTCTTCAAAAATCTATATCTCATCTTCTATTTACTCAATTGTCATCAAACTTCATACGCAAACTCTTCATAGCTCACCTGACATATATGCCAAATTTTGTGCACTTTCGCCCCTGGGGGTGCTGGTTATGGCAAAAATGATATTGCAGCTTCTGATTTGTCAAACTTGGCAAGCAAACTCTTTACAAGGCCCTTTTTGGGGCGCTTGCCATGGTCGACAACGCACGAAATTTGGCTCCTTTTTCTTAGACTGCCACCGCTACTGAGAACCAGAAGCCCAGATCCAGGCGGGCCTCAGGGCCTCTTTAGCGCCCCCTAAGTCGTTGTGATTTTGGCCTCCCGCATAAAGGTGCCTGGTTGCCATGTAGTTTGTAGTAATGGCATGCCATTTGGTACGCATATGTGTCTCACTAAGCCGGACAAAAATGTAATGCCAATGCATTAGCCACGCCCAACAGGAAGTGAGGTAATTTCACTTTTGTGCGAAATGCATGGCCACGAAGACGGCGCAACTCCTCCTAGGCCGTTCATAGCAATGTCACCAAAATTGATAGCCATCATCTACAGACATGGCTGACAAAAGTTCCTAAATACGTTTCACGTAGGATAAGCCGTTCAGAAGTTATACGTCAATCAATTTTCAATGCAAAATTTTACATGCTTAAAAATTCATAACAAATCTTCAAATTGCTCAAAACTGCTCATACTTCACACGCAAATCACTCATTGGGCTTCTGACATGCTACCCAAATTCTGTGATATTTCACCACTGGGGGCGCTATTTTTGGGCAAAAAATCCAATCTTTCCTCAAATTTGGTCAAACTTCACGGCCACCCTCTTACTACCTCCCATGTCATGTATACCCCATTTTGGGAATTTTCGTCCATGGGGGGGTGCTGTTTTTGGCCGACGCAATTGCTCCAAAACGGGTTTTTGGTAAATAATTCCATAATGCTTTTCCTTCACACCACTACCTTGTGATAGTACGGTGCTGTTGTAGACACTTATTTTTCCAACTCATAATCGCTCATGTACAGCATAGCGCCACCTACTGACATGGGAAAAACCAAAACATTTTTTCTTCAAAAATCAATATCTCATCTTCTATTTACTCAATCTTGATCAAACTTGATACGCACACTCTTAACAGGTCACCTGACATACCTCCCAAATTTTGTAAACTTGTGCCACTGGGGGCGCTGTTTTCAGGCAACATTTTATATCTCGGCTTCAGATTGGTCAAACTTGATCAAACTTGACACAACAACTCTTCATAGGTCCCTTGACATGTATACCAAATTTGGTGAACTTTCACCACTGGGGGCGCTCATTGCGCTGTATCAGTTGCAGGAGAGGTGTTTACTATCATGAGGCACCAGGAGTATGTTGTTTTGGTTGCCTTAAACACACATGACTTGTGGGGAATGGGTAGGCAGTCGGGAGCAAGTGTTGTAGCGTTACATACAGACTAATAGATGTCTAACAGAAGACAATCCTATGTAGCTCTAGCTTGGTGACTGATGAGGTAAATACATTAATTTGGTTGGGAAGCCATGGCATAAAATTTTCTGTCCATGACAACATCTCAGCGCACCGTGTACTCTGTGTCCGATTCTGTGCTTTGTCGCCATTGTGGGAGTAATGTCTCTTGCCGAAGAAGCTGTGGAAGGTTTTTCGCGGGGACGCATGCCCCCGCCCCCCTTGGCCGCTGGCGCGAGGGCCCGTCGAGGCCGCTTGCGGCTTTAATTATTCTTCCGTCTTCTTCTTCTTCTTCTTTATTTTTCTCCGCTGTTGGGCCATTTTCGGGGCGCTTGCCATGGGCGAAAACGCACGAAATTTGGCACCACTTCCGAGAATTGCCACCGCTACTCAGAACCACAAGCCCAAACTTGGCCGGGGCTCAGGGCCTCTATAGCGCCCCCTAAGTCGTTGTTATTTTGGCCTCCCGCATTAAGGTGCCTGGTTGCCATTTAGTTTGTAGTACTGGCATGCCATTTGGTACGCTTATGTATCTCACTAAGCCGGACAAAAATGTAATGCCAATGCATTAGCCACACCCATCAGGAAGTGAGGTAATTTCACTTTTGTGCGAAATGCATGGCCACGAAGACGGCGCAACTCCTCCTAGACCGTTCATAGGAATGTCACCAAAATTGATAGACATCATCTACAGACATGGCTGACAAAAGTTTCTAAATACGTTTCACGTAGGATAAACCGTTCAGAAGTTATACGTCAATCAATTTTCACTTCAAAATTTTACATGCTAAAAAATTCATAACAAATCTTCTAATTGCTCAAAACTGCTCATACTTCACACGCTTATCACTCATTGGGCTTCTGACATGTTACCCAATTTCTGTGATATTCCGCCACTGGGGGCGCTATTTTTGGGCAAAAAATCCAATCTTTCCTCAAATTCGGTCAAACTTCACGGCCACCCTCTTACTACCTCCCATGTCATGTATACCACATTTTGGGAATTTTCGTCCATGGGGGACGCTGTTTTTGGCCGACGCAATTTCTCCAAAATGGGTTTTTGGTTAATAATTCCATAATGCTTTTCCTTCACACCACTACCTTGTGAAAGTACGTTGCTGTTGTAGACACTTATTTTTCCAACTCATAATCGCTCATGTACAGCATAGCGCCACCTACTGACATGGGAAAAACCAAAAAATTTATTCTTCACAAACCTATATCTCATCTTCTATTTACTCAATTTTCATCACACTTCATACGCAAACTCTTCATAGCTCACCTGACATATACGCCAAATTTTGTGCACTTTCGCCCCTGGGGGTGCTGGTTATGGCAGAAATGACATTGCAGCTTCTGATTTGTCAACCTTGGCAAGCAAACTCTTTACAAGACCCTTATTGGGGCGCTTGCCATGGTCGACAACGCTCGAAATTTGGCTCCTTTTTCTTAGACTGCCACCGCTACTGAGAACCAGAAGCCCAGATCCAGGCGGGCCTCAGGGCCTCTATAGCGCCCCCTAACGTGTTGTGATTTTTGCCTCTCGCATTAAGGTGCCTGGTTGCTATTTAGTTTGTAGTACTGGCATGCCATTTGGTGCAAGCAAACTCTTTTCAAGACCCTTATTGAGGCGCTTGCCATGGTCGACAACGCACGAAGTGCGAGACCCTATTGTTGCCATGTGTCCAATTCTGTGCTTTGTCGCCATTGTGGGAGTAATGTCTCTTGCCGCAGAAGCTGTGGAAGGTTTTTCGCAGGGACGCATGCCCCCGCCCCCCTTGGCCGCTGGCGCGAGGGCCCGTCGAGGCCGCTTGCGGCTTTAATTATTATTATTATTATTATTATTAGGCCCCGAGCACCGTGCAGTGCGAGACCCTATTGTTGCCATGTGTCCAATTCTGTGCTTTGTCGCCATTGTGGGAGTAATGTCTCTTGCCGAAGAGGCTGTGGAAGGTATTTCGCGGGGACGCATGCCCCCGCCCCCCTTGGCCGCTGGCGCGAGGGCCCGTCGAGGCCGCTTGCGGCTTTAATTATTATTATTATTATTATTTTTATGTGAGTGATTGTAAGCCCAATTCAGTAAACATCTACAGATAAACTTGTTAGGTCTAAAAGAACAATACCAGAGACCTGTAGTACTTTTTGATGTAATAACAGATGTGGAGATAAGCCTGGTTTAACTTTTCACTGCTTCCTGGCTTCCAGAACAATGAAAAAAATAGTGAGCTGCAGTTAAACAGGAAGACCGGATGATAAAGCCTCCCCGTGTGCATGGAGAAGATTTTATATCAGGTTAGTATGAAAGCTCTGTGCAACATTAAAATGTATATCTGAATGTGGGCAGGATATAGTTTATTAGACCTAATGCTTGGCTAGACTAGCAGCATGATTGTTAGATACTGATAATGTAGACTAAGCTAAACACAATAAAATATGCTAGATCTAGGCCCTGGCTTGTTTATTACCATTAGAAGTCTGCATTTGAACTTACGTTCATCATAATAAGGTATTTTTCTTTACTGGAAATTTCCCATAAAATTCCAGCATGCACAAAACCTGCCTCGAAATACCGGAAGGCATCTGTACTTTTGTAAGCCTTTAGCATCGCCGGTGTATTTAGAAGTCCAAATACTAAATAGTTGAGGATGTCGTAGTATCTCAAATCTGGTAGCTGGTTTGCTGTACACTTTTCAAGTGGAATAAATACATTTGTGGGTAAATTAAGAAGATGGCTTTATTTTTGTCATATATACATTCAAACTCAGCAAAATTAAAAACCATCTGAAGCTGTGATCGCATTGAAGCTCTGCATTTAAACCATCTGAAGCTGTGATTGTGTGCACACATGCGCGCGCACACACACACACACACACACACACACACACAGAGTGCGTACAATGTGCAGAATAAATGATAAATAAATACATTTGTGTGTAAATTATATGGATCTGTGATGCATGCATGTTTCAGCTTTTCAGTATAACGTGATCTGCTGGTATAATCTAAGTTTTTAATTGGCACAATGTTTTCCATGCATTGCCATCTTGGTGTGATGCAGTTCTAGAGTTATGCTAATTAGTTAAAGCTCATCACATAAAATAAAATAAAAGATAAATAAATAAATAAAACCCCAAGCTCCTTGCGTTTGGCTATTTCCGTAGGGTCATACTGTTTACCTTAAGAGGTAGGAAAACAGTCCCAAAACAAAGAAAAGTGACGTCCAGCACATCAAAATGATCACATCTTGTCAGCATGATATTGTTCTTGTGAGACATAGGAAAATGCCATGCACCATAATTTTTTTTTTTGGAAAATTTCAGATGGCTTTGCAGTCAGCACCTTTCAGAATAATGTTGAGCATTGTAAAAATTGCAAAGAATTTGGGGATCACATAATCTATGGTACATATCATTAAAAGATTCAGAGAATCCAGATAAATCTCTGTATGCAAGAGACAAGACTAAAAAACAACATTGTATGCCTGTGATTTTTGGACCCTCAAGTGACACTGCATTAAAAACAGACACGATTTTGTATAGGAAATTGTTTAGGAGCACTTCCGAAAACCATTGTCTGTGAACACAATTCATCACTGCATCCACAAATGCAAGTTAAAACCATATATAAACAATATCCAGAAAAAAAAGCACTACTGCCTTCTCTGGGCCCGAGCTCATTCATGATGGATTAAGGTGGAAGTGGAAAACTCTCCTGTGATCTGATGAATCAAAATTTGAAATTCTTTTTGGAAATCATGCACACCACGTCCTCTGGGCTAAAGAGGAGAGGGACTGTCTGGCTTGTTCTCAGTACACAGTTCAAAATCCAGCATCTGTGATGGTATAGCATAACTATGTAGAGGTGTTTAAATTAGTGAAGGTGATGTCCAATGCTGCAGTATGCTTTGGCCCCATCCCAATGTGGTGTGGCGATGTAGTTTACACTAGGTTATGGTTGCTGAATTGCTGGTTGTCCAGGTGGTGCTCTGAAAACAATGTGGGCTTTATAGGCAATTGGAGTAATTTTGAGGGCACTGCTGGCCTGTCAGGACAGGACGGTATCCATCTCACTCAGGAAGGTGTTGCTCTCCTTTCTTGCAGCATAGCTCATAGTCTCAGAACAGGCCTAGTTAACTTATGACAATCCAGAGCCAAGGCCAGGGAGCAGACAAACAGGTAAAACCGACTGTCTGCTAGCTGCACAGAGTCGTCACTTTTTCAAGACTGTGTCTGTTCCCCTAGCTAAACAAAACTGTAGAAATATGCAGTTTGTTTTAGTAACCTGATTAATGTAAAATAAGATCATACTAACTGTACAGCCACTGCCAGCATCTTTGATCTAAAGGTAGGGCTATTAAATATTAGATCTCTCACGTCTAAAGCGCTAATTGTTAATGAACTTATTACTGATCAGGAGTTTAATGTACTGTGTTTAACAGAAACATGGATTAAGCCAAATGAATATATAGCATTAAATGAAACTAGTCTCCTTGGATACAGTTATATTCACCAGCCTTGCCTAACTGGTAGAAGAGGAGGTGTCATGGTTATTTATAATGATTATCTAGGCGTAACACAAAAACCTGGTTATAAATTCAATATGTTTGAAGTTCTTCATATCAATATAACGTGTAGCCTCAAAAAATAAGTCTACCCAGTCAATTCCGTTACTTATTATTTACAGGGGGGCGGCACGGTGGTGTAGTGGTTAGCGCTGTCGCCTCACAGCAAGAAGGTCCGGGTTCGAGCCCCGTGGCCGGCGATGGCCTTTCTGTGCGGAGTTTGCATGTTCTCCCCGTGTCCGCGTGGGTTTCCTCCGGGTGCTCCAGTTTCCCCCACAGTCCAAAGACATGCAGGTTAGGTTAACTGGTGACTCTAAATTGACCATAGGTGTGAATGTGAGTGTGAATGGTTGTCTGTGTCTATGTGTCAGCCCTGTGATGACCTGGCGACTTGTCCAGGGTGTACCCCGCCTTTTGCCCGTAGTCAGCTGGGATAGGCTCCAGCTTTCCTGCGACCCTGTAGAAGGATAAAGCGGCTGGAGATGATGAGATGAGATTATTTACAGGCCCCCGGGGCCATAGTCTGAGTTTCTTTCAGAATTTGCAGATTTTATCTCAGACCTGGTCATTTCCTTAGACAAAGCTTTAGTTGTTGGAGATTTTAATATTCACTTCAATAACCCAGAAGACCCTTTGAAAACAGTGTTTGTGTCCATTTTAGATTCAGTAGGGGTTAATCATAATGTCATAGGACCTACCCATAATGGTGGTCACACTCTCAATCTAATACTAACATTTGGATTAAACAGAGAAAATATAGTCACACTTCCATAGTCTGAAGCTACCTCAGACCATGGCCATAACTACCATTGAGGACACCGAGGTCATGTCCTCGGTATTTTTTCAGAAATTTAAAATTGATCTACGCTGAATTCAAGCAGTGATCAATGTAAAATGCAGCGTCCACATCCACATGTCATCTGTATTTCCCCCCCAATAAAATTCACATTTGTCTAATGTCATCTGAAATCTCTCAGCCTCTATCGTTGCCGTGTCTAACGCAGCGTCACGCGACGTAGCCTATACTAGTGTCGGCCGGGGAAGTTGGGTTTTGGATAAAACGGGCAGGGTGTAGTCTACGCTCTATCACATATGCCTACCTAACCTAACGTAGGCTAATAGTCACATAGCATTATAGATAGGGTGACCATTCGTCCGGACAGTCCGGTTTTAGAGCTGTCTGTCCGGACGTCTGTCACGCGTCCTCACTTTTTACATTTTGTCCTCATTTCGGACCCTCAGCCGCCACCGTTGCATCAATCGTCACAAATCCCCGCCCATTATTTACACTTGCTGTTCTGCGATGACATACTGTACAGGCAAAGATAGCCTACAGGGATTTCTCGTATACAAACATTCGCGCTGCGCGCGCAGCTGATGGAGCCTCTGCAGCCTCTGATTGTCTGGAAGCTGCTGTCACTCAGAAGCTGCGCTCACGCGATTGACTGATTTTTGCTCCTCTGAGCTGCGCGCGCAGTGCGAATGTTTGTACGGAAAAACCTATGAATGTTGGCACGCATGCTGTTGAACAATATTCATGCCGAAACGAAAGACATCCTTTAAAAATGCTTGGTGCTTAGAGCATCGTTTTGTCGGCAAGAGCCAAAAGGGAGAACACTTCGCCTTCTGCAAGCTCTGTCACATTGACATTGATGTGGGGAGCAGAGGTAAAGGTGCGATAGACAGACACGCGGACACAGACCGCCACAGAGAGAATGCCAGCAGTGCTGGACAGTCATCTTTAGCGTCATTTTTTGCCCCAGCGCTACCAACCCCAATCGATGACAAAACCACTGCTACTGAGCTGACTAAATTGTTCCACACCATTAAACACCATCACTCATACAGGAGTTTAGACTGCTCTGCAAAAGTTGACAGTAATGTTTAATGATGTTTTATCCAAATTCCTGTGGATAAGGTTATAGGCCAAATGTAAATGACATGGTTGACTGTCATTTTTCATGTTTTTCTTTTTGATATTTTTTGGATGAGCATAAATGAACACAACAATGTTTTGTTTTTAGTTTAGTTCCTGTGGATAAGCCAAGGCCAGTATAGTAGGCTAAATGACAGTAGGCCTACATGTTTCTTGACTCATTTTTCGATTTTTCATTTTTTTTCTTTTTGATGGTCATTTTCAAGTGAATAAATATGTTGGCCTATGGCATGGCAAAGACTGTTTTTTCAGTGTCTATAGATGGACACAACTCTTTACAGTGACTTTACAGTGATGTTTTGTTTCTTGTTGACATGGTCTTGACCATCATTTTCCACATTTCTCTTTTTGATAGGTGTTCCAAGTTAATAAATATATATTGACTTAATATGTTTTTTTATAAGTTTTTCTTACACCCCCCCCTGTAACGCGACGGTGTCCTAACTTTAGGGCCTTTGTCCTCACTTTTGGACACAAGTGTCCTAACTTACAGACTCATGTCGGTGGTCACCCTAATTATAGAGCTTACCTGAGTGCAAAATGAAAACGTTGCAACAAACTAAATTAAGGTTTGGACAGCCAACAGAAGAGCAGGGAAAGAGGAGGGAAGGTGAGAAAATATTGTCAGTGCAGTGGCAGACCGTTCAGTGGTGTCATGCCAACTTTCCAAGGGGAAACGTTTTATTGTCATTGCCTATTACATTTTAGTTAGCATTTCGAGAAACATTCAAAACTACATTGTCACAGGCAGCCCTGTCCAGGGCTGAGTAAACGGGCTTGTTCGAGTAACTCACTCTCTCTCTCATAACTCTCTCTCACTCACTCACACACACACAGACACACAAATACAGACACACACGCACGCACGCGCACACACACACACACACACACACACACACACACAAATAATACACTCTCACACACTCTCTCTAATACATAGTCTTCACACAGAACTAATAGCCCTACATTCTAATGTAATTTAAGATAATGAAATGTAAATAATGCCAATACTTCAGGTAGCTGAGCAATACACTCAGTTCAGTTCAGTTTTGACTTTTATGTCAGACAAAACTCCACAGTTATGATGGCACAGTTTTAGAATTGTTGAAGTAAATGTGTTATGAGCCAAACTTACATTACAGGCAATGGTGAGAACACTGTTTCAGAGAATGCATGCAAATGGATCTCAATTCAAGACAGCCAGATAGACTGATGCCTTTACATTACTGCTCAGAATGTCTCTACACATACAGACACCCACAAATAACACACTCTCTCTCTCACTCACACACACACACACACACACACACTATTATTATAAGGTGTAATACTAAAGCTTACAATTCAGCAGTTCACACCCTTTCTGTCATGTGTATGCTGCAATGTAAATAATGCCAATACTTTAGGTAACTGGTACTTTAGGTATGTATACTCAGTTCAAGAGTTCACTACCTTTCTACTTTTATGTCAGATAAAACACCACAGTTATGGTGCCACAGTTGTAGAATTGTTAAAATAAATGTGTCCACCACCAAATCTATCCTTGGTTTGTTATTTATTTATTTAAGTTGTGCCGGGGGGGGCATTTGGTGCTGTCAGTCATGCTTGACCTCGGTATTTGAAAAATCCTGGTTACGGCCCTGCCTCAGACCATTATCTTATCTCATGCAAAATATGTCTGAGCAATAATATATGCACCTCACCATGCTACTGTATTAAACGTACATTCATGTCAACTACTGCACAGAGTTTTATAAATAATCTCCCAGAGTTATCAATTTTGATTGGATCACTGTCAGCCCCCACAGAACTTGATCAGGCAACTGGATGCTTAGAGTCAATGTTCCACTATACTTTAGATAATGTAGCTCCATTTAAAAGGAAAATGATTAGAGAGAAAAAATTAGCACCCCGATATAACGATTACACTTGCACTTTAAAACAGACCACTTGAATAATTGGAACGTAAATGGCGGTAAACAAAATTGGTAGCGTTCGAATTAGCTTGGAAAGAGAGCTTCCTGATGTATAGAAAAGCTCTTAGTGCTGCTAGATCAACATATCTCTCCACCTTAACAGAAGATAATAAAAATAATCCTAGATTCCTATTTAACGCTGTAGCAAAATTAACCAGGAAAAAGACCACTATAGACACATGCACACCTGCAGTATGTAGTAGCAATGACTTCATTAATTTTTTCAGTGACAAAATTGAAAATATCCAACAAAAAAAATTCAAACTACTAATTTAAGGCCAGACAATTTAAGTGACAATTTAAGTAACCCTGTAGTCAACAATATAACTGTATCAGATCAGCAATTAGAATGTTTTGCTCCCCTTAGAGAAATCAAACTAATTTCATTAATCGCCGCATCAAAATCCCTTACCTACATGACTATTCAAACAGACAATACCAGAAGTAATTTAACCGCTTCTAAAAATAATAAATTCTTCTCTTAGAATTGGCTATGTATCCAAATCCTTTAAACAAGCAGTTATCAAACCCCAGACTAAAAAAAACCTGAACTTAACCCCTGCCAGCTGTCCAATTATAGATCAATATCAAACCTCCCCTTTATCTCCAAGATCCTAGAAAAAGCTGTGTCACAGCAGTTATGTTCATATCTACATAGGAACAACATCCATGAAATGTATCGATCATGATTTGTCCATCCATTATCCATCCATCCATTATCCACAACCGCATATCCTGTGCAGGGTCGCAGGCAAGCTGGAAACTATCCCAGCTGACTATGGGTGAGAGGCAGGGTACATCCTGGACAAGTTGCCAGGTCATCGCAGGGCTGACACTTATGGCCCTTTTCCACTACCCTTTTTCAGCTCACTTCAGCTCGCTTCAGCTCACTTCAGCCCGACACGGCTCGCGTTTCGACTACCAAAAACCAGCACGACTCAGCTCGTTTCAGCCCTGCTTAGCCCCTAAAACTCGCACCGTTTTGGAGTGGGGCTGAAGCGAGCCAAACCGTGCCGAGTGAGGTTGGGGGCGTGAGCAGACACTCCCCTGTGCACTGATTGGTGAGGAGGAGTGTCCTCACATGCCCACACACGCCCCGCGAGCGCGCTGGGATCTGTAAACACCGCAAACCCGGAAGAAGAAGAATTACGAATTACGAGAATTTCTGAAGCCTTATGCGCCTCGCCTCATCTATACGCTCTTGCCAGTCAGTATCTGTTGGCGTTGTCGGTGACAACAAGCCACAGCACCAAGACCAGCAACATTAACGACTCCATGTCCTCCATGTTTATTGTTTACTATTCGGGTCGTGAGACTACCGCTTAAAAGCTCACTGAATCAGTGACATACAGAGCATCGTGGACGAGTTCGCGGAGCGCAAGGCTCGTCGTATGCCCTTCAAATAATGCGCGCAGTAGGCTATTGATGTTTTATTATCCAGTGCTGGGCACGTTACTTTCAAAAAGTAATTAGTTATAGTTACTAGTTACTTTTCCCAAAAAGTAACTGAGTTAGTAACGGAGTTACTTTGTCATAAAAGTAACTAATTACCAGGGAAAGTAATTATTCCGTTACATTTTGTTCCCCCCCCCCCCAAAAAAAAAATCAAATTCAATTAGTGTAATCATAATAAAAGTGAATGTTAAATGTGTTTAATGACTGAAATGGACACTTAACAGAACCAGTTAGTAACATTATCTACACTATATTAATATATGACAATGTGAGATAAGACATCTATCAAATGTAATATATTTTTGCAGTTATTAAAATTATGTTACTAATTACTGGCCACTGACGAGGACAAACGCTTTGTTCCTCGACATAATGTGCATTGCACGTAAACACTCTTGCCTTTTATTTCAAGTAATGAAAAGTAATGGCTGTATTTCCAGTGTGGAAGCGCAGTGCTGGGCTGGCCGCTCGCCATCGCTGGGTCTTCCGATTGAAAGCGTGCGCAGTAGTGCAGTAGGCGTGGCCTACCTACATATGTTGTCCAAATCTACTCTGATTGGCTTACTGTGCCGTTGTCTCGTGTCTCCCCGCCCCACACTAAAGCAGAGTAAAGAAAGGCTGAGCGAGCAGCGTGCCAGATGAGAACAGCTTTAATAAAGTAACGCATAGTATTTTATTGTAAGTAACGGGAACGGCGTTATAACGATGTAAAAAGTAATTAGTTAGATTACTCGTTACTAAAAAAAGTAACGCCGTTAGTAACGCCGTTTATTCTAACGCCGTTATTCCCATCACTGATTATGAGCCATGTACAGTATGTCACCTAATGTTTTTTTGTTTCTGAGTTACATGTTCGTTTGAAGGACTTAATGTACAAAATAACATAGTTGCACCCCGTAGTGTTGAAATTGGTAAACAGTGCATTCAGTGAGGTTTGCACCGCCCTCCTTTTATTTCTGACTCTTCCTGTCACCGTTGCAACCTCTGAGCGCTCATTCGTATGCCCTTCAAATAATGTGCGCAGTATAGGCTATTGATGTTTTATTATGAGCCATGTACAGTATCCTAATGTTTTTTGTTTCTGAGTTACATGTTCGTTTGAAGGACTTGATGTACTAAATAACATAGTTGCACCCGGTAGTGTTGAAATTGGTAAACACCGCAGTTGCGGACATTTTGTAGCCTAAAATGATGTTATGATAAGCTTTAATAAAGGGCCCGGTCATTTGCCCCGCCCCCGGCCCGGCTCTGACTTGTTCCGCCACTGTCACTGATGTCACTGTTTGCGCTGCTTAACGACATCACGTGACGTCCACCCACTTTCGCTAACTCCACCCAATGTGTCCACCCACTTCCAGCCAGCACGGTTCAGCGCGGTTGTAGTCGAAATGCAACTCCAACAGCCCCGCTCAGCTCGACTCAGCTCGACTCAGCACGGCACGGCTCAGCCGCATTTGTAGTGGAAAAGCGGCAATAGAAACAAACAACCATTCACACACATTCACACCTATGGTCAATTTAGAGTCACCAATTAGCCTAACTTGCATGTCTTTGGACTGTGGGGGAAACCGGAGCACCTGGAGGAAACCCATGCACACAGGGAGAACATGCAAAATCTACACAGAAAGGCCCTCATCAGCCGCTGGGCTCAAACCCAGGACCTTCTTGCTGTGAGACAACAGTGCTAACCACTACACTACCGTGCTGCCCAATCATGAGTTAGACCTCATCATAGCACAGAGACAGCACTGGTTAATGTAGTAAATGACCTACTGTTGGTATCTGATCAGAGCTCTGTCTCCCTGCTTTTATTGCTTGATCTTAGTGCAGCCTTTGACACCACTGATCATTCCATTCTCCTGGATAGACTAGAAAATGTTGTGGGAGTTAAGGGAACGGCCCTCTCCTGGCTCAGGTCTTATTCAACTGATTGCTATCAGCATGTTGATGTAAATGATGATTTTTCTCAACTTAAAGTTTGGTGTTCCACAAGTTTCTGTCTTATGCTACACTCATAACCCGCCATAAGTGTTTTGGACACGCATGGGTCGCAGGGTTTGGTAGCTTGCAGCCATGCCGCAGGGTCGCGGTGAACCCGGGGGAAAGTTTGGGGGAGGAGTATGGGCAAAGTGCTTGTCAAGTACAGGTTGCACACCTGACTTCCTCGAGGCATGGGAAAAATTGCACTATTAGCCTGTGGAAAGCGTATGTCTGACGAACGTGATCAGGGCGTGTTCAGTGAGTGTGGAGTGTGTGTGACTTGCATTTTACCAGTTTCCTGCACGAGAAGTACGGGCCACACTTGTGAAGCAAGTGTGATGCATGTGATTAGCACATGACAATCACTCATAACTTGCATGTGATACAAGCCAGGAGTGGGTATAAAAGCGTGTCTGCAGCATTCTGCATTTGTCTTTCGACTGAAGAACACTGGATATTTTGTGGGAAAAATTTGAAAATTTTCAGTTTAAAGTTTAGAAAATGGGACCCAAGAAGAAGTGAGCAAAAGTGAAGTAACCCAGCCTGAAACAGCAGAGGGGGAGGAGGAGGAGGAAGAATTTGATGATGATGGTTGCAGCACCGGCAAGCCCTGCACAGACAGGAGAGAAGTATGTCTTCAAGCTGGCAGAAGGCACAGCACCCCGCCAGAGATATTTTCACAGGTGAATACTAATTAAACCTCTTGCACTATAATACACATGCTTTAAACGTTCATTTCAATATCTATATGCTTATGTAATTAATATTATAGATGCTGATTTTCATACATGTTTCAGCTAACAACGCCCAGAAGTGAGGACATTGCAATCCCATCATCGCTGTCAGGCTATTGTGCCATGCTCAGCAATAATGACAAGGACATCCCGACACCCCTCCCACCACTCAGCAGGAGTAGGAGCAGGACAGTAGCTCAGAGTCAAAGCATGTTTCAGTGCCCAAACTGTTGGGCTATTTAGTTGGGATTTTTTACAATGTAATAAAATTCATTATTCCCTCATACTCATATTTTATTATTTGATGTTTGCATGGTAAATTAACATATACTCAAATAAAAACAGCAAATGAGGTGGTCTTCTTCCCTCCTACAATGCTACACACTACATGATCGGTTCTTTGGTTCCTCCACCAATATATATACCCAGAGTCTTGCCCCTCATGTCGCGTGTGCCGCGTGCACGCCACACATAGGGGTAGAAAGTGAGATGTACTTCTGTCTTGGGGGCCGCACAAATAGCAAGTGTGGAGTACTTGTGTAATACTTCCGAGGCATGTCACTCATACAATGACCGTGTGTCACTCGTGTATCTAACTGTCATTGCAAAAAGCCCCTACTAGCAGTGCTGCTGACTTGGTTCAGGTGTACAAAAGAATGCGGGTCCTGTACATAGTGTATGCATTCTTGATTTTTCACATGACCTGTAGAATTTGCATGTGCAGGACCAAAAGTCTTCATGGCCAGTCTGTGACCTTCTACCGTGCAGAACACACGCAAGTGTTGTGCAAGTCTCAAGCATGGTTTTGCCAAATTTTTTACTGTAGACCACCCGGAGTAGCATGTATGGCAGGTTGTGAGTGTGGTTTTAGGCCCACTGTTTTTTTTCTTTATACAGTGGTGCTTGAAAGTTTGTGAACCCTTTAGAATTTTCTATATTTCTGCATAAATATGACCTAAAACAACATCAGATTTTCACACAAGTCCTAAAAGTAGATAAAGAGAACCCAGTTAAACAAATGAGACAAAAATACTATACTTGATCATTTATTTATTGAGGAAAATGATCCAATATTACATATCTGTGAGTGGCAAAAGTATGTGAACCTCTAGGATTAGCAGTTAATTTGAAGGTGAAATTAGAGTCAGGTGTTTTCAATCAATGGGATGACAATCAGGTGTGAGTGGGCACCCTGTTTTATTTAAAGAACAGGGATCTATCAAAGTCTGATCTTCATGTTTCCACATGTTTGTGGAAGTGTATCATAGCACAAACAAAGGAGATTTCTGAGGACCTCAGAAAAAGCATTGTTGACGCTCATCACACTGGAAAGGATTACAAAACCATCTCTAAAGAGTTTGGACTCCACCAATCCACAGTCAGACAGATTGTGTGCAAATGGAGGAAATTCAAGACCATTGTTACCCTCCCCAGGAGTGGTCGACCAACAAAGATCACTTCAAGAGCAAGGTGTGTAATAGTCAGCGAGATCACAAAGGACCCCAGGGCAACTTCTAAGCAACTGAAGGCTTCTCTCACATTGGCTAATGTTAATGTTCATGAGTCCACCATCAGGAGAACACTGAACAACAATGGTGTGCATGGCAGGGTTGCAAGGAGAAAGCCACTGCTCCCCAAAAAGAACATTGCTGCCCATATGCAGTTTGCTAAAGATCACGTGGACAAGCCAGAAGGCAATTGGAAAAATGTTTTGTGGATGGATGAGACCAAAATAGAACTTTTTGGTTTAAATGAGAAGCGTTATGTTTGGAGAAAGGAAAACACTGCATTCCAGCATAAGAACCTTATCCCATCTGTGAAACATGGTGGTGGTAGTATCATGGTTTGAGCCTGTTTTGCTGCATCTGGGTCAGGATGGCTTGCCATCATTGATGGAACAATAAATTTTGAATTATACCAGCGAATTCTAAAGGAAAATGTCAGGACATCTGTCCATGAACTGAATCTCAAGAGAAGGTGGATCATGCAGCAAGACAACGACCCTAAGCACACAAGTTGTTCTACCAAAGAATGGTTAAAGAAGAATAAAGTTAATGTTTTGGAATGGCCAAGTCAAAGTCCTGACCTTAATCCACTTGAAATGTTGTGGAAGGATCTGAAGTGAGCAGTTCATGTGAGGAAACCCACCAACATCCCAGAGTTGACGCTGTTCTGTACGGGGGAATGGGCTAAAATTCCTCCAAGCTGGTGTGCAGGACTGATCAACAGTTACTGGAAACATTTAGTTGCAGTTATTGCTGCACAAGGGAGTCACACCAGATACTGAAAGCAAAGGTTCACATACTTTTGCCACTTACAGATATGTAATATTGGATCATTTTCCTCAATTAAAAAAATGACCAAGTACAAAATTTTTGTCTCATTTATTTAACTGGGGTCTCTTTATCTATTTTTAGGACTTGTGAAAATCTGATGATGTTTTAGGTCATATTTATGCAGAAATATAGACAATTGTAAAGGGTTCACAAACTTTCAAGCACCACTGTACATGTTACCTCTGGGTGAGGTTGTTCATAAGCATGGTATTAAGCCTCACTCACAATCCACCGTAAGTGCTTTGGACATGCATGGGTCGCACGGTTTGATAGCTCGCAGCCTTGCCGCAATGAACCTGGGGGAAAGTTTGGGTGAGGAGTACAGCCAAAGTACTTGTCAAGTACAGGTTGCACACCTGACTTCCTTGAGGTATGGGAAAAATTGCGCCGTTCGCCCATAGAAAGCATATATCTGACACATGTGATCAGTGTGTGTTCAGTGAGTGTGGAGTGTGTGTGACTTGCATTTTACCAGTTTCCTGTGTTACAAGTTGGGGCTGCCCTTGTGAAGCATGTGTGATGCATGTGATTAGCAGGTTCCAATCACTCATAACTTGCGTGTGATACAAGCCAGGAGTGGATATAAAATCAGCGTGTCTGCAGCATTCTGCATCTGTCTTCCAGCTGAAGAACATTGGATATTTTGTGGGAAAAATTTGAAAATTTTCAGTTTAAAGTTTAGAAAATGGGACCCAAGAAGAAGCGAGCAAAAGTGAAGTAACCCAGCCTGAAACAGCAAAGGGGGAGGAGGAGGAGGAAGAATTTGATGATGACTGTAGCAGCACCGGCGAGCCCTGCATGGACAGGGAGAAGTATGCCTTCAAGTCGGCAGAACGCACAGCATCCCGCCAGAGGGATTTTCACAGGTAAATACACGTGCTTTAAACATTCATTTCAGTATCTATATGCTTATGTAATTAATATTAGATTTGCTGATTTTCATGTATGTTTCAGCTAACGACTCCCAGAAGTGAGGACATTGCAATCCCATCATCGCTGTCAGGCCATTGTGCCATGCTCAGTGATAAGGACAAGGACATCCCAAAACCCCGTCCCACCACTCAGCAGGAGTAGGAGCAGGACAGCAGCTTGGAGTCAGAGTGTGTTTCAGTGCCCAAACTGTTGGGCTATTTAGTTGGGATTTTTTTTACAGTGTAATAAAATGCGTTATTCCCTTATACAACCCCGATTCCAAAAAAGTTGGGACAAAGTACAAATTGTAAATAAAAACAGAATGCAATGATGTGGAAGTTTCAAAATTCCATATTTTGTTCAGAATAGAACATAGATGACATATCAAATGCTTAAACTGAGAAAATGTATCATTTAAAGAGAAAAATTAGGTGATTTTAAATTTCATGACAACAACACATCTCAAAAAAGTTGGGACAAGGCCATGTTTACCACTGTGAGACATCCCCTTTTCTCTTTACAACAGTCTATAAACATCTGGGGACTGAGGAGACAAGTTGCTCAAGTTTAGGGATAGGAATGTTAACCCATTCTTGTCTAATGTACAACCCTGATTCCAA
Organism: Neoarius graeffei; assembly: GCF_027579695.1. NCBI lineage: Eukaryota > Metazoa > Chordata > Actinopteri > Siluriformes > Ariidae > Neoarius > Neoarius graeffei. The sequence goes on from NC_083574.1 coordinate 30,491,306, forward strand.
AAAGGTTGAGACAAAGTACAAATTGTAAATAAAAACGGAATGCAATAATTTACAAATCTCAAAAACTGATATTGTATTCACAATAGAACATAGACAACATATCAAATGTCGAAAGAGACATTTTGAAATTTCATGCCAAATATTGGCTCATTTGAAATTTCATGACAGCAACACATCTCAAAAAAGTTGGGACAGGGGCAATAAGAGGCTGGAAAAGTTAAAGGTACAAAAAAGGAACAGCTGGAGGACCAAATTGCAACTCATTAGGTCAATTGGCAATAGGTCATTAACATGACTGGGTATAAAAAGAGCATCTTGGAGTGGCAGCAGCTCTCAGAAGTAAAGATGGGAGGAGGATCACCAATCCCCCTAATTCTGCGCCGACAAATAGTGGAGCAATATCAGAAAGGAGTTTGACAGTGTAAAATTGCAAAGAGTTTGAACATATCATCATCTACAGTGCATAATATCATCAAAAGATTCAGAGAATCTGGAAGAATCTCTGTGCGTAAGGGTCAAGGCCGGAAAACCATACTGGGTGCCCGTGATCTTCGGGCCCTTAGACGGCACTGCATCACATACAGGCATGCTTCTGTATTGGGAATCACAAAATGGGTTCAGGAATCTTTCCAGAGAACATTATCTGTGAACACAATTCACCGTGCCATCTGCCGTTGCCAGCTAAAACTCTACAGTTCAAAGAAGAAGCTGTATCTAAACATGATCCAGAAGTGCAGACGTCTTCTCTGGGCCAAGGCTCATTTAAAATGGACTGTGGCAAAGTGGAAAACTGTTCTGTGGTCAGACAAATCAAAATTTGAAGTTCTTTATGGAAATCAGGGACACCGTGTCATTCGGACTAAAGAGGAGAAGGACGAGCCAAGTTGTTATCAGCGCTCAGTTCAGAAGCCTGCATCTCTGATGGTATGGGGTTGCATTAGTGCGTGTGGCATGGGCAGCTTACACATCTGGAAAGACACCATCATTGCTGAAAGGTATATCCAGGTTCTAGAGCAACATATGCTCCCATCCAGACGATGTCTCTTTCAGGTCTTTTTGGTCTTTTTTGTCATATCTTCCGTTTTATGATGCGCCAAATGTTTTCTATGGGTGAAAGATCTGGGCTGCAGGCTGGCCAGTTCAGTATCCGGACCCTTCTTCTACGCAGCCTTGATGCTGTAATTGATGCAGTATGTGGTATGGCATTGTCATGTTGGAAAATGCAAGGTCTTCCCTGAAAGAGACGTGCAGCTAGAAGTAAGTTTTCTGATTACATATTAACCTTTCTGTTTCTCATGTGCAGCAGTAAAGGACCTCGGTGTGATCATTGACTACAGTCTTTCATTTGAAATTCATATCGATAACATTACCTGGATAGCTTTCTTTCATCTCAGAAATATTACTAAGATAAGAAGTATAATGTCACGACATGATGCAGAAAAACTAGTTCATGATTCTGTTACCTCTACTGTAGGTTGGATTATTGTAATGCCTTACTGTCTGGATGCTCCAGTAAGTCCATAAACAAGCTCCAGTTAGTTCAAAATACAGCAGCAAGAGTCCTTACTAAAACTAGAAGATATGATCATATCACCCCTATCTTATCTACATTGCACTGGCTCCCAATCAAATATCTTATTGATTATAAAATACTTCTATTGACCTATAAAGCACTGAATGGTCTTGCACCACAGTACCTGAGTGAAATTCTGGTCCTTCATGATCCACCATGCCTACTTAGATCAAAAGGTGTAGGCTATCTGCTGGTACCTCATATAGTGAAGGGGGCAGAGTCTTTTCTTACAAAACCCCACAGTTATGGAACATCCCTCCAAGTCATGTTCAGGACTCAGGCACAGTCTCAGTGTTTAAGTCTAAGCTGAAAATGTATCTTTTTAGTCAAGCCTTTTGTTAATAGTTTTTTAATTAGGTAAAGGTGTAGATGCGGTGGGTCCTCAGGCATAGAGTGTTTTGGTAAACTGGGATGTATGGATGCTGTTGCTCCACCCTACTCTCACTCATTCACTTGGTTTTGTTGATGGTGTACTGGCTGGCTGCTTTATGTCCCAGGGCTCCCTCATGTCTGTGTTACCTTCTGGTGCTCCTTTTTAGTTAGGTTGTCATAGTTAGCCTTGCCAGAGTCCCTGCTTGCACTCAGTGCAAAATGTATACTGTTCTTACTCATTAGGTGACATTGGGCAAACCCAACAACTTGTGTTTTCTCCCCCTGTCTCTTCCATCTGTCTCTCTGTCTGTCTCTCTCTCTCTGTTGAGTTACATGTCGATCCTGAGACACCAGTGGTGTCTTCTCTTCTGCTCCTCAGACTCGCCTGATCCATCCTGATTCCCTACATTTGGTTGGAGTCTCATCACACGACTTCCTCCAAGTGCAAAGCGCGGAAGCGCTGCTGTTGTTGCTCGGGGGTGCGCCCCACTGTAGCAGTTCGGATGGGTGGGTGGAGCACAGAAGGACGGCAGGCCAGAACTGAGCTCACAAAACCCATTTATTTTAGCTTTTCAGCTTTAACTATACACATATACAGTGGTGCTTGAAAGTTTGTGAACCCTTTAGAATTTTGTATATTTCTGCATAAATATGACCTAAAACATCATCAGATTTTCACACAAGTCCTAAAAGTAGATAAAGAGAAGCCAGTTAAACAAATGAGACAAAAATATTATACTTGGTCATTTATTTATTGAGGAAAATGATCCAATATTACTTATCTGTGAGTGGCAAAAGTATGTGAACCTTTGCTTTCAGTATCTGGTGTGACCCCCTTGTGCAGCAATAACTGCAACTAAATGTTTCCGGTAACTGTTGATCAGTCCTGCACACCAGCTTGGAGGAATTTTAGCCCATTCCCCCATACAGAACAGCTTCAACTCTGGGATGTTGGTGGGTTTCCTCACATGAACTGCTCGCTTCAGGTCCTTCCACAACATTTCGATTGGATTAAGGTCAGGACATTGACTTGGCCATTCCAAAACATTAACTGTATTCTTCTTTAACCATTCTTTGGTAAAATGACTTGTGTGCTTAGGGTTGTTGTCTTGCTGCATGACCCACCTTCTCTTGAGATACAGTTCATGGACAGATGTCCTGACATTTTTCTTTAGAATTTGCTGGTATAATTCAGAATTCATTGTTCCATCAATGATGGCAAGCCATCCTGGCCCAGATGCAGCAAAACAGGCCCAAACCATGATACTGCCATCGCCATGTTTCACAGTTGGGATAAGGTTCTTATGCTGGAATGCAGTGTTTTCCTTTCTCCAAACATAATGCTTCTCATTTAAACCAAAAAGTTCTATTTTGGTCTCATCCATCCACAAAACATTTTTCCAATTGCCTTCTGGCTTGTCCACGTGATCTTTAGCAAACTGCATATGGGCAGCAATGTTCTTTTTGGAGAGCAGTGGCTTTCTCCTTGCAACCCTGCCATGCACACCATTGTTGTTCAGTGTTCTCCTGATGGTGGACTCATGAACATTAACATTAGCCAATGTGAGAGAAGCCTTCAGTTGCTTAGAAGTTGCCCTGGGGTCCTTTGTGACCTTGCCGACTATTACCCGCCTTGCTCTTGGAGTGATCTTTGTTGGTCGAGCACTCCTGGGGAGGGTAACAGTGGTCTCGAATGTCCTCCATTTGTACACAATCTGTCTGACTGTGGATTGGTGGAGTCCAAACTCTTTAGAGATGGTTTTGTAACCTTTTCCAGCCTGATGAGCATCAACAATGCTTTTCCTGAGGTCCTCAGAAATCTCCTTTGTTTGTGCCATGATACACTTCCACAAACATGTGTTGTGAAGATCAGACTTTGATAGATCCCTGTTCTTGAAATAAAACAGGGTGCCCACTCACACCTGATTGTCATCCCATTGATTGAAAACACCTGACTCTAATTTCACCTTCAAATTAACTGCTAATCCTAGAGGTTCACATACTTTTGCCACTCACATATATGTAATATTGGATCATTTTCCTCAATAAATAAACAATCAAGTATCATATTTTTGTCTCATTTGTTTAACTGGGTTCTTTTTATCTACTTTTAGGACTTGTGTGAATATCTGATGACGTTTTAGGTCATATTTATGCAGAAATATAGAAAATTCTAAAGGGTTCACAAACTTTCAAGCACCACTGTACACACACACACACACACACACACACACACACACACACACTCCAGTCGTCTGGTTGGGGAGAGAGCCCGCTCTGCTCTCGCTCTCTTCCTTAAATAGGGCACGGTCACTGGGGAAGACACACAAACACATTAATCAACCTCAGGTGCAGTGATTCTGCCACTTATCTTCCCTGACTCTGCCCTCCGGTCACAGACCGATGCTTGACCACGCCCCCACTGCCACACATAGATTTGACCCTGGGTTTGATCCTGCATAAGAGAGAAGGAGAAGCAGGGGTTCACTATGGTATGTGGCACCGGTCAGGAGTCTTCCATCCAATGGATTGGCATTCAGGTGGAATCAAGCAGTTTGAGAAAAATACCAGGCAAGGTTTTGAAAGGCAAGGTTTTCATTCAAGAAATTCTCATCTGCACTGGGATCCACTAAAGTGAGCAGTGACAAAGATGTTGGTTCAAACACAGGGTGGCTTGAAGTTGCATTCTAGGTCTGGGGATGGAACAGGAGGCTGTTTGACTCATCAGGACGCCCACTGGTACTGGTGAGCCCCTCCTTTTGGTTGAAGGGTGCAGGTGGCGAGGAAATGATCAGTCTGACTGTAGTATAGGCACTCACCCACTCTCATCTTCCAGAGATGTTCAGTGGGAAAAACACCCAGCTGCATGGGTTCTTCTCCTAGGCATGTTGGATTGGCCGGACTAGGAGCTGCTCAGGGTGTTAAAGGGGAACCAGGTCTTGTTCTCATGAAAGGCAGTGACAATAAGTGACAAGTGAGCAAAAGTGGTGGACAACTATTTCTCACCCTATGGCCCTCATGGAGATGATTATCCAGCTTGGTAGCTAGGGAATTTAGGCTACGTTCACACTGCAGGCTGAAGTGACTCAAATCCGATCTTTTCGCCCATATGTGACCTGTATCCGATCTTTTATTGACAATATGAATGACACAGATCCGATTTTTTCAAATCTGACCCAGGCCGTTTGGATATGTGGTCCTAATTCCGATTCCTATCCGCTCTTTTCATATGCGACTTCAGTCTGAACTGCCAGGTCGCATTCATCCGACTTACACGTCATCAACAAGCCACAAACGTCACTATTCTGCGCTGAAGTAGGCGGCAGGTCTCTCAAAAAAAGTTACAACATGGCGCATATGACATCAATGCGAGGGACGCTTCGGGCTGTGAAGGTTCTGAATCTTCTCAATGGAAGGACGCAGAGGTTAGGGAGCTGATTTCCATTTGGGGGGATGCAGCTATTCAAGCTAGATTGGATGGGTCATACCGCAACCGGGCGGTTTTACTTCCGTAAACACTGGCCATGCTCACTGCGTGTGACGTCGTCGTATCCTGCAATGCGCATGCGGAACACTTTTAGGTCGCTTTTCGTTCATACTGAGGATCACATACAAGTCGCATATATTTGTGAATGTGAACGACCTCACAAAAAAATTGGATTTCACAAAAAAATCGGAATTGAGCATTAAGCCTTGCAGTGTGAACGTAGCGTTAGTGAGGCTAAGTGGTCAATGTTGTCCCAGGTGGCTAACTTGTCCTTCACCCGATTACTAAGCCCTTTTAAAAATACCCCCTTAAGACACTTGTCATTACACTCTGAATTAGCAACTAATGTCCTAAACTCCAAGGAATACCCTGCTACACTGCAGGAGCCCTAGTGGAGAGTGAGTAGATGTTTGATTGTTTCTTTACTCTGGACTGGATGACTGAACACTTTTGTCATTTCTGCAGTACAGCTGATGAAAGAGGGCCAAATGGCAGGTTTGTTTTCCCACACAGCTGTAGCCCAAGTTAAAGTGCTTCCTCTATGCAAAGTAGAGATCCTTGACAAATGAGGGCTTGGTGGATGGGGTTGTTTCCACGGTGTCCATTTTGGCCAGATCATTCTGTTGAGAACAACAGGGGAAAATCAAATGCAGAACACAGACTCTGTGATAGAATGAATGAAAGAGTTTATTGCTTGGTTTCAGAGAGTGGATTTTGGCAGGCAAAGCACTGAGGGAAGTATGACCAAGAATAAAACCTGGACAGAGTACTAACTACTAGACCACCAGGAAGGGAAGGTGGGTGGCAAAACAGGGCAGAATAGGGATGAAGGCAGGGAAGCATGGCTAGATGATTGATCGGCATGCAGGGAGACAAGCAGGAATGTAGACAGGCATATAATGATTCTATGACACAGACAGACAAGGCTAGTAAAATGAACAGAAAACAATAGAAGGGTTGAAACTTAGAATGTGCAATTCTAAGTGTTCAAGGACCACACTCTCCCACACTGGCTGAAACAACAATCTGGCAATGAGTGAATGGAAAACTGGGGTAGATATACTGCTGAGTTGATGAGTAGATGGATAACAGCTGTGCAGGCTGATCAGCAATCAGGGAGCTGGAAGAGTGAGAGAAACCCCACGTACACAACTCTGATATGCACGCGCGCGCGCGCGCACACACACACACAGAGGAGCACAGGAGATGCAGGGGAAAGGGAAACAGTAAAACGAGAACTAACAAACAAACAATCAATATTTTGGCATAACTGAGACCATGAAAAATGAAAGCTGAAATTCTGAACTATAACATCATATTCATCTTTTGATCTCAAATCATAAATGTCTTCAGTAAAGAAAACAAAAATGTGCCTTGGAGTTCCAATATCTTAAGAGGGAACTATAGATATAATTTCAAAAATGGGAACTGTGAACATTAAGGGGCAAAGGGACATGTTTATTTTTTTATATTGCTGTCATCTCCTTGTTAAGTATATGATCTAACACATATGCATTACTCATAAGCCCAGCTGTCTACTGCTCTATACACACAGTATCCAATATCAATCCTCTTTACACACACACACACACACACACACACACACACACACAAAAGTAATGCTTGTACTGTTTGTCCTTGGAACATTACTTGCACTTCAGAGTTTGAATTGAAATATGTTAATAAATCACAGCAGCCAGCAACCGATGCCGATCCAGTAGCATCTCGCCCAACCGTCAACTGAAAAATAATCAAACGCTGCTCATAAATAATAAAACATTGCTCATTTTATATAATTTATATCTGTTTTTGAGTGTCCTGTTCACCTTCAGAACATAGATGCAAACATAAGCACAGATTCTCAGCCTCTGTGATGACAGCTGACATTATGTTGAGATTAGAAAACATTATGTACTAATAATCTAATGCTAATGAGCATCATAACAAGGATTCAGCATATGTGGTTCCCAAGCATAAGTCATAAATTCAGGTGCTATAGCCCCAGGGTAACAGGTGTTTCTGGGTAAACAAGGACATAATTTACAAACAAGGACAAACCTACTTAATATCACATAGCTACTGCTAGAAAAGTAATATTGATATAACAGTAGTGTTATGTCTTCCTGATTCTCCTTCTCTATGATGATCCCAGAGCTTAATTTATAATCAGAGACTGTATATGAGTGGACAACATGGCACCATTTACTCCCATTGTGTGTTTTTGAAGCTGTTTGTTGTCAAAATGGAAGTCACCATCTTGTGAAAATTGGAGATTGTGCAGCAGAGACCTTGGAGCCAGAGCATGTACAGCAGATATGGCTGGTCGGACAGGGAGTCCACCTCTTGCCACCCATATTAGTGAAAGACACAGTACTCATTCATGTCGGGAGTGCACATGCTGTGAAATATTACCTGAGATGCTCTACTTTTGAATCCCAATGACAACATCCACCTATATATGCCATCACTGGTACAGACTTGTTTCTAAGTTTCTTTGGGAATTTAAGAGTGGATTTTTGCTATTTATTCATTTATTAACTTTACAGTTATATTTAAAATTAAGATGTGAAAGTTTCCAAGGAAACATGTGGAAAGAATTTAGAAAAAATGTAATTAGCTTTATTCTTTCCAGACTTATTTTGATAAGCCAGCTTGTTTACAATCATTGGTGTTTTATCATCATTATTTTTAAAGAAATGCCACTTACTACAACTAGAAGGGCATTCAGTAGCATGCATACCTCCGCCAAGCCACATATTAAAATATCCTGGATCCATGTACATATCTGGACTTACATCAAAATCTAATCAATTGTTCCTTGGCCCATGACCCATCTTTTCTCAAGATTTCATCAAAATCCATTCACTACTTTTTGAGTTACATTGGGAACAGACAAACAAAAAACAAACAAATGGAGGCAAAAACAACCTCCTCCAACAAAGATGGTAGAGGTAATTAACAGTGTCCAGCTTCATGAAGTCTTTTATCCTGTAGAAAGGTCAGCCTGTTAGTTAAATTTCAAAATGTAAAATTAATCATCAACACAAATGAATGCAAGTGGAATGGGGGAGGTTTGGTTGTTTTTTCCAAATGTTGTCCAACCAGTTTATGCAGAAGGCCATGATATGGCTTTTAAGTAATACATTCTGGCCCACTCCAATCATGAACATTAGTTATTTACACTGCTAAGGTTTTCAAAACTCCTATTATATACACAATTATATACAATGAGAGATGGTGTGAGCATCAGTTGATGTGCTTAGTTGAGACTGATCATTTTGGATTTTTGTGGAACTAAGTGCAAGCGCACAACCAAGAGTCTCAGTATACCTACACAGAATGTTATGTGATAGTTTGTATTAGCTGGTTCTTTCTAGCCCACCCTGTTCACACAGCCTGTCAGTGTCAGTGACTTGATTACACATTGTGAAATGCCACCTAGATTTTGCCTCCTTTAGAGCTAATTATTCCAAGCCTGTATCTCTGACACATTCATAACACATCATCAGGAAGGCAGATATAAAATGTACAACGGTGGGTGTAATGCATATAAAAACGTAGCTTATTTGCTCAAGCAACATTTTTACAAAATGATGTTGGATGAGAAATTTTATATAAAAGGATTATACACACATCATCCAACCACACAGTTCAAATAACACAGAAGGATAAGTGACAAAATCATAAGATTTTATTTGTTGATTCAAAAGAAAGGACTGGCCAGTGGCAAGCATAGCCACTTTTCTCTTTCTCATGCTTGCTTTCTGGAGTAGACACAGAATAGATCCAGCAAGGCAATAAGGCTTGAAACACAACTAAAAAAAAACAAAAACAAAAAAAACCTGGTAGAGAACTAGATAAAATTAGGAAGCATTAATCAACACAAGTCATATTGGAAATAGAGTTACACTGTCAGTGCTGGGCAAAGCTAATATTGCCTGTCAGGTTGATGAAGGGGGGTGGCACGGTGGTGTAGTGGTTAGCGCTGTCGCCTCACAGCAAGAAGGTCCTGGGTTCGAGCCCCATGGCTGGCGAGGGCCTTTCTGTGTGGAGTTTGCATGTTCTCCCCGTGTCCGTGTGGGTTTCCTCCGGGTGCTCCGGTTTCCCCCACAGTCCAAAGACATGCAGGTTAGGTTAACTGGTGACCCTAAATTGACCATAGGTGTGAATGTGAGTGTGAATGATTGTCTGTGTCTATGTGTCAGCCCTGTGATGACCTGGCAACTTGTCCAGGGTGTACCCTGTCTTTCGCCCGTAGTCAGCTGGGATAGGCTCCAGCTTGCCTGCGACCCTGTAGAAGGATAAAGCGGCTAGAGATAATGAGATGAGATGAGATGAGATGAGGTTGATGAAGGTCACTGTATCATCATATACAGACCCAGCAAACCGATTAAAAAGAACAGGCACTCGCTGTCAAAAAGAGCAAACTATATTGAATTTTGCTAGCTGTGCATTGGGTCAGATGAATCTTAAGCTAGTCAGGTAGTTGATTACTTGTTAAACACAAGTAATATATATATAACAGCCAAAGTGAGCTACTTAGCTGTGTGCTCCCTGTTTATGGACAGAAAATAGTTGATGAAATAAGGCACCATTTGTGGCTGTGCAAGCAGATGAAAGGTCAGCTAAGACTTGTGTAAGTGAGTGTGTAATTGTCCTTAGGTACAATACTGGAGAGACATTTGTGAAGAGATTTCTTTCATAGCAGTGTATATAGCATAACTGAGGCTCAATTAATATACTCATTGACAGTTTGCTATTATGGATAAAATAATTAAAAAAAAAGAGATTACACTCTTCACAGTGTTTTCAACATGTCTGCCACGTGGGAAAATGACATCATGTGATGCTGGTCACATGGTATTGGGACAAGCCATTTTTTAATTGTGTGTGTGTGTGTGTGTGGGGGGGGGGGGTTATGTTGTCTGATATTATCTCATCTCATCTCATTATCTCTAGCCGCTTTATCCTTCTACAGGGTCGCAGGCAAGCTGGAGCCTATCCCAGCTGACTACGGGCGAAAGGTGGGGTACACCCTGGACAAGTCGCCAGGTCATCACAGGGCTGACACATAGACACAGACAACCATTCACACTCACATTCACACCTACGGTCAATTTAGAGTAAATACAGTGTCTTGCAAAAGTATTCATACCCCTGGGTGTTTGTCCTGTTTTGTCGCATTACAAACTAGAATCAAAATGGATTTTTTGGGGGTTAGCACTATTTGATTTACACAACATGCCTACCACTTTAAAGGTGTAAATTATTGTTCTATTTCATTTCTCCTGACCGCCAGAGGCGGTGCTTTAAGCACCCGGATGTCCATCACATGCGCATGCAGTTCGAGTGTGTATACCAACAAGGTCGCTTGCGACAGGGGGTGACGTATGTCACTGCACCGGTACTTAAGGTGCATTCACCCCGGAAGCGTTCTCTTGCATCTTCTCATGCAGAGCAGATTATTCGAGTAGTACTATTTTCTAAGAGCAATCGCTGGAGTCTTGCAAACCCTTAACGGGTTGGAGCTGCGTTTTTTTCGCCCTCTTAAAGACTGCGATTTGCCATTTGCTTAAGGTAAGAAACCGTTTATGAGTAAGTTCGCTGACTTTGGCAGCTAGCAACTTCCAATTATAAATTTCAGTTTCACTGTGATCATAGGGGTGTTTTCTCGCCTTGTAGCGATCTAATAAGTAGTGTTTTGTTGCAAGTATGACACTTATTTGGTGCTTGTGTGCTTCTGATTCGCACTGCAGCTTGTTTACTTCAGCTGATAGCTGAGTGAAGTTCGCTCTGACTTCGGCAGATAGCAACTTCTAACTATAAGTTTCAGTTTCACTGTGATCATAGGGGTGTTCTCTCGCCTTGTAGCAATCTAATAAGTATCATTTTGTTGCAAGTATGATACTTAATTGGTGCTTGTATGCGCTTCTGATTCGCACTGCAGCTTGTTTACTTCAGCTGATAGCTGAGTGAGTTCGCTCTGACTTCGGCAGATAGCAACTTCTAACTATAAGTTTCAGTTTCACCGCGATCATAGGGGTGTTCTCTCGCCTTGTAGCGATCTAATAAGTATCATTTTGTTGCAATTATGATACTTAATTGGTGCTTGTGTGCGCTTCTGATTCGCACTGTAGCGTGTTTACTTCAGCTGCTTGCTGATTACCTAAACGCGGCTGGGTGAGCGTGTTCGCTCCTGAGTCCGCCGCGGATATTTCATTTGGTTGCTTGGCTCTGTATTGGTACTTCGACACTGCTTGTTTACCATCACCTAATCCATATTTAGGTAAGTAGAATAAACAGCGGTCATGTTTATGTGCTGATTGTCTCAAAGCTTTAAGGTAAGTAAAGTATTTTCAACTAAACCGGTTATGAGTGAGTCCACTCGGACTTCGGCAGCCAGCAACCTCTAATTATAAGTTTCAGTTTCACCGCGAGCACATGGGTTTTTTCTCGCCTTGTAGCTTGTTTATTTCAGCTTTGATTGCTGATTACCTGAACGCGGTTGGGTGAGTATGTTCGCCTGACTCCGCCGCGGATATTTCGTTTTGTTTGCTTGACGCACTGCTAGGCTTGCTCAGCTGGAAAGCAGTTTGGGCTCTCGACTGCCCCCAGCACCGAGTGACTACGCTCTGCCTCCTAAGTCTAGGAAGCGCCCTAAGCAGCCGTCATGAGAGGCTCCCTGCAGGCCTAAGTACCAGAAGGTGGACCCCTTGGCATAACAAGTGGGCACCTTGGCTCTTTTTGTATTGTATTGATTTATTTCGCAATAAAAACATACATAACATGTAAACATAATATAAATATTATGGAGGATAACACAAAAGTAAAAATACTTTTTTCCATTGTGGTCCTTCAGAGCTTGCTGAGATTAAGGCTTTGCTCTATAACCTACAACCGCCTGAAGCACAGCCTGCTGATGCTTTCGCCTCTGCTGCTTCATTTACACCTCCTGAGCCACAGCCTCCGGTGCTGTCCCCGGCCGCGGAGCTTCAAGAGGAGGACGTGCTTTCCACTATGGTCAAGCCCACGATAAAAATGGCGCCTGGGGTTGGACACAGCACCATCTGAAGTACGGACGCAGAGTGCCTTTTTTAGACTCCCCCTCTGCTGTTTTCACTGTTCCACCTTCAGCCCCTTTTATTGAGGAGCTGTAGAGATACAGGATGCGTCCAGTCAAGGTCTGGTCAGCATGGAGGCGTTGAGACCCGACGCTCGCTGTCCACGGCCACAGTGTCGTTTGACTGATGACTTCATCAGGAAGAGCTATGACGCTGCAGCACGGGCTGCATGCATAGGCAATTTGTTATCTCACCTGATCCTGGCCCAGTCTCAGGCTCTTCAGTCTTCTGGAGCAGACCCATCACTGCAAAGCCTAAGCGAGGCCTCGCTGCAGGCATTTGCTTTCATGTCCAGGGAGCTGGGCAGACTAATGTTGTCTTTAACTCTCGCCAGGCGTCAGGTATAGTTGGCTCAGTCACCACTCTCAGATCCCTGCAGGAGGGCCCTCCGCGCTCTCCCAGTGATTCCGGGACAGCTCTTTGGTGCCGCCGCACAGGCACGTCGGGGTACAATTCCCACTCCCCCCCCCCCCCCCCCCCCCCGTAGGGGGCGTGGAGGCAGACGTTGACTACTCCACTCCGGCGGTCGGACACTTCACCAGTCAACAACTTGCCTACTGGGAAGTGGTAACATCAGACCCCTGGGTTATATCCACCCTCTCTCAGAGTTACAGCATACAATTCAGATGCCGACCGCTGAGATTTCAAGGGGTCAAAATGAAAGCTCTGGCAGTACGCCAGGAGGTCTTGACCCTCCTGGAAAAGGGGGCCATCGAGCCATTAGATCCACCTTCACAAAACAGTGGGTTTTATTCCACCTATTTCATCATCCCCCCCCAAAAAAAGGGGGTGGGCTTCGCCCCATACTGGATCTGAGACATTTGAATGACCATCTCAAGGTATTCAAATTCCGTATGCTGCGCACATCCGATGTCTTAAACAGCATCAGACGGGACGATTGGTTCACAACTATCGATCTGAAGAATGCATACTCCCTAGAATCTTTGAGATTCATTGCGGCAGCACTGTCCCTACTTCAGAGCAGGGGAATGCGTATCCTCCCCCTACCTGGATGACTGGTTGATTGGTTCTCAGTCAAGGGTAGACGCGCTCAGCGACCCAGCCGTGCTGGTTTCTCACATCACCAAACTTGGGCTCAGGGTGAACCACGCCAAAAGCTCCCTTACACCCAGCCAGAAGACTGTTTTTTTCTTGGCCTTCAGCTGGACTCTCAGCTGTTGAAGGCAACCCTGTCTTAGCGACGGGTGAGCGATATTGTCCAACGGCTACATTGCTTCAGGAAGGGACGAACCCTGACCTTCAGGTCTTTCCAGACACTACTAGGTATACTCACCGCAGCCTCGTCGGTAGTTCTGTTGGGCCTCCTCACACTCAGGCCTCTACAAATCTGGATGAACAGCCTTGGGTTACATCCACAACATCACAGGCCAGTCAGAATCACGGCCAGTTGCTCCTCATGTCTACGTCCATACCCTCTCGCAGAGAAGTAGTCACCACCGATGCATCACTGATCAGCTGGGGCACAGTGTGGCAGTGCAGGACTGCCCGGGGCGTATGGGCCCCACAACAGCAGGGACAACACATCAATGTGTTAGAGCTGCGGGCCGTTTTCCTCGCCCTGAAACATTTCTGTCTGGGTTTTAGCGGGTTGGCATGTCCTTATAAAGACCGACAATACATCTGTGGTCTATCATATAAACCACCAGGGCAGCACCAGGTCACTACCTTCCCTGAAAGCTCACTCGGCATCTACTGACATGGGCTTACCCTCGTCTGGTGAGCCTGAGGGCAACGCATTCACCAGGAGTATGGAACACTGCTGGGGATCTTCTGTCACAACAGAACCCCGATCCGGGGGAGTGGAAGCTGCACCCGGAAGTGGTGCAGAGTATTTGGCTGCAATACGGCAGGACAGAGGTGGACCTTTTCGCCTCCCAGGCCACGACACATTGTCCCCTGTGGTTTACACTGAAAGAAACGTCAAGCCCCTTGGGCCAAGACGCACTGGCACACGAGTGGCCACAGCAGCTCCTATATGCTTTCCCACCACTCCTGCTAATTCTGCCCACTCTCAAGAGGATCCTCAAGGAGGGTCACAGGGTGCTGTTGATAGCCCCCTATTGGCTGGGGAGAGTCTGGTTCCCTACCCTGTACGGGTTGCTGCACAAGGAGCCTTGGTGTCTCCCTGCACGGATGGACCTCCTCTCACAGATGGAAGGTCAAATTTGGCATCCGAACCCAGTACGGTTGCAGCTGTGGGTGTGGCCTCTGAAGGGCCCGACCCACTGCTAGCAGAATGTGAGTCGACCGTTGTGTGGACCATCCAGTGTTCCCACGCACCTTCCACCAATGCGCTCTATGCCAATAGGTGGAAGCTCTTTGTAAGTTGGTGCCAAGCACGCCATCAGGAACCGGCATGTTGCCCGATACCGGGGATTCTCAGCTTTTTACAGTCTCATCTGGACGAGGGCCTTGCACCCTCCACCCTCAAGGTGTATGTAGCGGCTATATCCGCAATGCACAACAGGGTAGATGGGCTGACTGTGGGATCCCACACACGGGTGAGCCACTTTCTTAAAGGTGCTCAGCGCATAAGACCCCCTCAACGCAGTCCAAGACCAGCTTGGGACTTGCCTCTGGTTTTAAGTGCACTGTGTAAACCTCCATTTGAGCCCCTACAGGGGACGGAGCTCAAGTGGCTATCTTTAAAGACAGCCGACGTCATAGCTAAAAGGAAAGCTAAGAGAGCGGGTGAACTACACGCCCTGTCTATCAGCTGGGAGTGCTTACAATGGAGCCCGATGGCACGGGTGTAACATTGTGGCCTAATCCTTCATTTATGCCCAAGAACTTCTCCTCATACACCAATCAGCCCCTCAGCCTGGAAGCCTTCAGACCACCACCTGAGGAGAATGAGCAGGGCCAAGGTCACATCCTTCTTTGCCCAGTTCGAGCACTGAGGGCATACATTGAAGTGACTGCTGCATTTCGGCAGTCGGATGCACTGTTTGTGGGCCACACTGGACATAGGCGCGGCCACGCGCTGTCCAAACAGACTGTCGAACTGGACCGTGGAGGCCATTAGCAGCAGCCTCCTGGTCCCTCCCCACATCCGAGGCCACTCCACTCGGAATGTGGCTGCATCATGGGCGGCTCTACGTGGAGTTCCACTCTCTGATATCTGCGCCGCTGCCTCATGGGTCTCAACTTGCACGTTTGCAAGGTTTTATAGGGCTAATGTGGCCATGCACAATCCACTGGCCACAGCCACCCTTTTCAGCCATTCATAGGGTAAATAGGGCTTCCTCGTGACCCTGTTGGTATTAGTCATCCGGGTGCTTAAAGCACCACCTCTGGTGGTCAGGAGAAATGAAATAGAATGATGGTTACGTATGTAACCGCGGTTCTATGAATTTCGGATGACCGCCAGAGCTTGGCCATCACTCGGAAGGCTGACGAGAAGACTGCCAAGAGAACGCTTCTGGGGTGAACGCACCTTAAGTACCGGTGCAGTGACATACGTCACCCCCTGTCGCAAGCGACCTTGTTGGTATACACACTCGAACTGCATGCGCATGTGATGGACATCCGGGTGCTTAAAGCACCGCCTCTGGCGGTCATCCGAAATACATAGAACCACGGTTACATATGTAACCATCGTTTTATTGTGATACAATAATTAAGGTGAAAAAACAGAAATCTGGAATGTGCATAGGTATTCATTCCCTTTCGTATGAAACCCCTAAATACAACCCGGATTCCAAAAAAGTTGGGACAAAGTACAAATTGTAAATAAAAATGGAATGCAACGATGTGGAAGCTTCAAAATTCCATATTTTATTCAGAATAGAACATAGATGACATATCAAATGTTTAAAGTGAGAAAATGTATCATTTAAGAGAAAAATTAGGTGATTTTAAATTTCATGACAACACCACATCTCAAAAAAGTTGGGACAAGGCCATGTTTACCACTGTGAGACATCCCCTTTTCTCTTTACAACAGTCTGTAAACATCTGGGGACTGAGGAGACAAAGTTGCTCAAGTTTAGGGATAGGAATGTTAACCCATCCTTGTCTAATGTAGGATTCTAGTTGCTCAACTGTCTTAGGTCTTTTTTTGTCATATCTTCTGTTTTATGATGTGCCAAATGTTTTCTATGGGTGAAAGATCTGGACTGCAGGCTGGCCAGTTCAGTACCCGGACCCTTCTTCTATGCAGCCATGATGCTGTAATTGATGCAGTATGTGGTTTGGCATTGTCATGTTGGAAAATGCAAGGTCTTCCCTGAAAGAGACGTCGTCTGGATGGGAGCATATGTTGCTCTAGAACCTGGATATACCTTTCAGCATTGATGGTGCCTTTCCAGATGTGTAAGCTGCCCATGCCACACACACACTAATGCAACCCCATACCATCAGAGATGCAAGCTTCTGAACTGAGTGCTGATAACAACTTGGGTCGTCCTTCTCCTCTTTAGTCTGAATGACATGGCATCCCTGATTTCCATAAAGAACTTCAAATTTTGATTTGTCTGACCACAGAACAGTTTTCCACTTTGCCACAGTCCATTTTAAATGAGCCTTGGCCCAGAGAAGACGTCTGCGCTTCTGGATCATGCTTAGATACGGCTTCTTCTTTGAAATATAAAGTTTTAGTTGGCAACGGTGGATGGCACGGAGAATTGCCTTTACAGATAATGTTCTCTGGAAAGATTCCTGAGCCCATTTTGTGATTTTTCCAATACAGAAGCATGCCTGTATGTGATGCAGTGCCGTCTAAGGGCCCGAAGATCACGGGCACCCAGTATGGTTTTCCGGCCTTGACCCTTACGCACAGAGATTCTTCCAGATTCTCTGAATCTTTTGATGATATTATGCACTGTAGATGATGATATGTTCAAACTCTTTGCAATTTTACGCTGTCGAACTCCTTTCTGATATTGCTCCACTATTTGTCGGCGCAGAATTAGGGGGATTGGTGATCCTCTTCCCATCTTTACTTCTGAGAGCCGCTGCCACTCCAAGATGCTCTTTTTATACCCAGTCATGTTAATGACCTATTGCCAATTGACCTAATGAGTTGCAATTTGGTCCTCCAGCTGTTCCTTTTTTGTACCTTTAACTTTTCCAGCCTCTTATTGCCCCTGTCCCAACTTTTTTGAGATGTGTTGCTGTCATGAAATTTCAAATGAGCCAATATTTGGCATGAAATTTCAAAATGTCTCACTTTCGACATTTGATATGTTGTCTATGTTCTATTGTGAATACAATATCAGTTTTTGAGATTTGTAAATTATTGCATTCCATTTTTATTTACAATTTGTACTTTGTTCCAACTTTTTTGGAATCGGGGTTGTAAGAGCTGGTCCAACCAATCACTTCATAAGCCACATAATTAGTTGATTAAGATCCACCTGTGTGCAGTTAAAGTGTCACATGATCTGTCACATGATGTCTGGATAAATCAACCTGTTCTGGAAGGACCCTGACTCTGCAAAACTACTAAGCAAGCAACATGAGAACCATGGAGGATTCTGAACATGTCAGAGACAAAGTTGTGGAGAATTATAGATCAGGGTTGGGTTATAGAAAATATCCCAAACTTTGAGTATCCCACGGAGCACCATTAAATCCATGATAGCAAAATGGAAAGAATATGGCACCACTATAAACGTGACAAACGTAGGCTGCCCACCAAAACTCACAGACCAGGCAAGGAGGGCATTAATCAGAGATGCAACAAAGATACCAAAGATAACACTGAAGGAGCTGCAAAGATCCACAGCAGAGATGGGCATATCTGTCTATAGGACCACTTTAAGCCGTACACTCCACAGAATGGGGCTTTATGGAAGAGTGGCCAGAAAAAAAGCCATTGCTTATGAAAACACATTTGGAGTTTACCCAACAGCATGTGACAGACTCCCTAAACACATGGAAGACGATTCTCTGGTCAGATGAGACTAAAATTGAACTTTTTGGCCATCATGGTAAATGCCATGTGTGGCACAAACCCAGCACTTCCCATTCCTACAGTGAAGCATGGGGGTGGCAGCATCATGCTGTTGGGATGTTTTTCATCTGCAGGGACAGGAAAGCTGGTCAGGGTTGAAGGAAAGATGGATGGCACTAAATACAGGACAATTCTGGAGGAAAACCTGTTTGAGTCGGTCAGAGGTTTGAGACTGGGATGAAGGTTCACATTCCAGCAGGACAATGACCCAAAACATACTGCTAAAGCTACACTGGAGTGGTTTAATGGAAAATATTTATATGTCTTGGAATGGCCTAGTCAAGGCACAGACCGCAATCCAATTGAGAATCTGTGGCATAACTTGAAGATTGCTGTACATCAACACAACCCATGTAACCTGAAGGAGTTTGGAGCAGTTTTGCCTTTAAGAATGGGCAAAAATCCCATTGGTTAGATGTGCTAAGCTAATAGAGATGTACCCCAAGAGCCTTGCAGCTGTAATTGCAGCAAAAGGTGGCTCTAAAAAGTATTGACTTTGGGAGGTGAATACCTATGCACACTCCAGATTTCTGTTTTTTCATCTTAGTTATTGTTTGTGTCACGATTAAAAAAAGAAACAAACAAACAAAAAAAAAACAATACACTTTGCACCTTTAAAGTGGTAGGCAAGTTGTGTAAAT
Organism: Neoarius graeffei; assembly: GCF_027579695.1. Taxonomy (NCBI): domain Eukaryota; kingdom Metazoa; phylum Chordata; class Actinopteri; order Siluriformes; family Ariidae; genus Neoarius; species Neoarius graeffei. The sequence continues at coordinate 30,510,477 of NC_083574.1, forward strand.
CAAATGGTGCTAATGCCCCAAAAATCCATTTTAATTCCAGCTTGTAGTGCGACAAAACAGGACAAACACCAAGAGGGTTGAATACATTTGCAAGACACTGTAATTTTTTACCATTATTGCACTCAAAACAATACACCAGCATATTTGATATTTTACCTCATGATTTTTTTTTCAAAAAAATAAACACATTTCAATTTTGATTCTTGTAACACATTTTTAAAAAAGTATTTACCACTTTGTAATGTTGCCATTCCTTCTCACAACACTTAAAAGATGTTTAGGGACTGAAGACACCAAGTGATGAAGTGTTTCAGGTGTTATTTTGTCCCATTCTTCCTGCAAACAGGTCTTAAGTTGTACAACAGTATGAGTCTTCGATAATTTTCTCAGGCATTTGTTGCCAAAATAGTACATTGAGATTTGTCAATTTTATTCCACTCTTTCTTGCAGAAATGCTCCAGATTTACAGGAATTCTTGGGTACAACACTCTTCAGGTCACTCCACAGGTTTTGATAGGGTTTAGATCTGGGCTGTGACTTGGTCATTCCAAAATGTTGAGCTTCTTCTGAAGACATTCCTTTGTTGACTTAGATTTGTGGTTTGTGTCATTAATGTTCTGGAAAGTGAAATTTTTTATTCATCTTCAGCTGTCTGACAGAAGCCTGCAGGTTTTGTGCCAAAATAGATTGGTATTTGGAGCTATCAATAATTATATCTATCTTGATCCCCAGTCCCAGCTGAAGGGAAACAGCCCCATAGCATAATGCTGCCACCACCATGCTTCACCATGGGAATAGTGTTCTTTGGGTGATCAGCTGTCTTGTTTTTGCACCAAATGTATCTCTTAGAATTATGCCCTAAAAGTTCTACCTTAGTCTCTTCAGGCCATAACAGATTTGTGTCACATAGTTTAAAGTGGTTTAGACAGGCTTGAGTGTTTTTGTGGGTTTTTTTTGTGTGAAAAAGGACATGTAGCCACCCTACCACACAGCCCAGACATGTGAAGAATATGAGAGATTGATATCACATACAGGGAGTGATCAGTAATTGCCAGATGTTCCTGCAGCTCCTTTAATGTTACTCTGGACACATTTAACATAAGGCTTTCTCTTTGCACAGTGAAGTTGTAACTGGCTAATAAAGTTTGTAAAAAAGTGTGGTGTCATCCACTGAAATATCTCATCTCATCTCATCTCATCTCATCTCATCTCATCATCTCTAGCCGCTTTATCCTGTCCTACAGGGAGCCTATCCCAGCTGACTATGGGCGAAAGGCGGGGTACACCCTGGACAAGTCGCCAGGTCATCACAGGGCTGACACATAGACACAGACAACCATTCACACTCACGGTCAATTTAGAGTCACCAGTTAACCTAACCTGCATGTCTTTGGACTGTGGAGGAAACCAGAGCACCCGGAGGAAACCCACGCGGAAACGGGGAGAACATGCAAACTCCACATAGAAAGGCCCTCGCCGGCCACAGGGATCGAACCCGGACCCTCTTGCTGTGAGGCGACAGCGCTAACCACTACACCACTGTGCCACCCCACTGAAATATAAAAATGATATGATGTATTAAAAATACACTGATGTAGTTGGTTTACTGTTACCCCTTTTCCACCAAATCAGTTCCAGGGCTGGTTCGGGGCTAGTGCTTAGTTTGGAACCGGGTTTTCTGTTTCCACTGACAAAGAACTGGCTCTGGGCCAGAAAAAACGGTTCCAGGGTAGCACCAGCTCTTTGCTGGGCTAGAGGAAAGAACCGCTTACGTCAGTGGGGGGACGGAGTTGTTAAGACCAACAACAATAGCAAGACTGCAAGAGGGCGCCATTTTTAAATAAGCGACAAGATATCATGGATGCAGTAAAGCAGCAGTCATCCATTAATGTTGTTGTTGCTGCTTCTTCTTCTTCTCCGTGTTGTTGTTGCTTCGATGTTCGCGCCAAGGTTTATGCAAACGCAGCGACGTAACTGATGTATACAGTGATGTTATGACGTGGCTCCCCTTAGCACCCCGAGCTATGGAAAAGCAAACTGATTCTCAGCTGGTTCGCAAGTTGAACGAGTTGTGAACCAGCACCGGCCCCGAACCAGCCCTGGAACTGATTTGGTGGAAAAGGGGTATGTGTATTAACTTTGATGAATTTCTGTAATGTGGACCTCACAAAGATTTTGATCATGGTTACAGCCCTGCCCAAGGTAAGTTTGAACTTTTACATTTTTCAGACTTTTCATGGTTCCACAATGCAAGTGTCTTATTTACATTTGCTCCTTATCTGTTTTAAAGCTGCTGGGTTTAAGTAGCCTATATGCATTTTCATTACAGGATAATCATGAGGAGACTGATGACTGATTCAGAGAGGACAGAATTAATTTTTGAACCACAAATTGAACCTTTTGAAAGCAATATTACAGTGGATATAAAAGTCCACACATCTCTGTTAAAATTGCAGGTTTTTGTGAAGCAAAAATTTAAACCAGGATTTCCCCACCTTTGATATAACAACTGAAAAAATTCAAGTGAAAAACCAGTAGAAACTTTTAGAGCAAAAAAAGACAAAGATACAACTTAAAGGATATACGCAGAATCTTTATTTTAAAATAAATTTCCGAGTGGATAGTATCTCCATCCTTGACTCTTGTATGCTGCATAAATGGGAATACAAAAAAATATATATATTTTTGAAAGTTAAAATTGACTGCAAAGTTGGCATTTGAGCTGCCCTGCTGAGCTAGCCATCCCTGAGTGCGTGACATCACAGCGGTAACCAGTTTTAAGGCCGAGGCCTTTTACAGCTATAGACTAAAAGGCATATAAATAAAAATTCATGGTGAAAGTAAGAAATACCATTACCAACTTGCTCAACTAAGACTGATTTGACTTCATTGATTGTGGGTTGACTCTCATTAAAACAGGATAGGTGTTATAACTTATGCAACATACATGTACATGCAAGCATTTTTGCTGATAAAACATAAAAGGCTAATTAAATAATCAGATGAACTGAGACAATCACATTCTGAAGCAAATTAAATAATCTTATATTGGTAACTTAAGCACACAATCCAAGTTACATGTATTAATCTAAATGCAGGTAAACAACGTGTTTTTTTTGTTGTTTTTTTATCCAAACGAGAGTTGGAGCTTACCTGTCTGTGTTCTCACTTCTTGAAGGCCGATCTTGTGGCCGATTGTTTTGAAACAATCTGACTTTCAGTTGTTCATTCAATTTTCCGTTCATTTGCTTCTTCCACATAAGGGCGAGATGGCAGCAATATCCAGTTTAGAAATAAGATGGGTGCTCCACTCTTTCTCTATTCTCTCCATTACTGAGTACTCTGCCATTACTGCTCGGCTCAGGCAATTACTAAAACCTGGGAAGGAATGGGATGTCACCAGTTTTAGCAACAACCGCGAGGAGGTCACTGCCCGAGCGATATGTCACGTCCCGTTCCGTCCCGGGTTTTACCAACAACCCTTGGCTTATTCCAGGAAAACTGGTGCAACTAAACTCCATCCATCCATTATCTGTAGCCACTTATCCTGTCCTACAGGGTCGCAGGCAACCTGGAGCCTATCCCAGCTAACTATGGGCAAAAGGAGGGGTACACCCTGGACAAGTCACCAGGTCATCACAGGGCTGACACATAGACACAGACAACCATTCACACTCACATTCACACCTACGGTCAATTTAGAGCCACCAATTAGCCTGACCTGCATGTCTTTGGACTGTGGGGGAAACCGGAGCACCCAAAGGAAACTCAATCGGACACGGGGAGAGCATGCAAACTCTATACAGAAAGGCCCTCTTCGGCCACTGGGCTTGAACCCAGGATCTTCTTGCTGTGAGACGACAGTGCTAACCACTACACCACCGTGTCCCCTGCAACTAAACTTACTTTCCTTTTAAATAAATAAATACCTTCCTTTTCTTGTAGTTTTATTTAATTGTTGATACTGCACCCTTTTTCAGTACGGACTTATAGCCAACACTCCTCAACAGATCAAAGGTTTCGTACGAGTCTTCAGTAAAATGTGCAGAGCAGAGGAGAGGCCACTTCATAGGTGCCCAATGTGCCCGTGAACTTCTCGCAAAATGCGTCCAAATCTTTGCAGTTTGAACATTCTTGGGCCATGAATGCAATGTAAATCCACCTTCTGTCATGTTGCTGCACCAACCAGCAACACATCTACATGGCATGGCAATAAATTAGCTCAAAATGAAGGATCAGAGTTGCAGTCAGCTCTGTGTTTTAGTATAGCGGAAATGGCGATGAGACTGATAGACTTCCTGCTGTGACATTACCGACGTCAAGGTCATTCACTCAGACTGCTACCTATATGAATCATTTTAATCATAAAAATTACTCTATTAGATTTATTGTTAATGCTTAAAACTATTCCTATGCCATTCTTGAGGTCTCAAGGCATTTATAAACAAAAGTGAGGCCATGGCTCTGCGTATATGCTTTAATAACAATGACCTGTTTGCATCAGTGTGCACACCCCTTAACTAATATTTTGTTAAATCACATTTTATTTGTAACCAGTCTTCTGGGTAAGAGTCTATCAACTTTGCACATCTTTTATTCCATTCCAATGTTATTCCACAATTCTTTGCAAACAAAAACAAACAAACCAAAAAAACCCTCCAGATCTATCAAATTGTGAGGGGATGTCCTGTGGACAACCCTCTCATAGTTGTTCCACAGGTTTTTAATAGGATTTTAATCTGAGCTCTGATTGGGCCATTCAAAATGGTGCTGCCACCACCATGCTTCACCATGGGTATGGTGGTCTTTGGGTGATGTAGGTAGGACTGGATGTTTTTATTCATGAGAAAAAGCTTTTGGTTAGAAATCCTACCCCATAATCAGGACAGGTGAAGAATGCAAGAGATTGTTGTCACATGCAGAGAGTGGTCCGCACTGGTCAGATATTCCTGCAGTTCTTTTAATGTTGCTGTAGGTCCCTTGGCAGCATCCCTGATAAATTTTCTTCTCGTCCTTTCATGTTTTGGAGGGACTTCCTGATCCTGGTAATGTCATTTTGGCTCCCCAGTTTCTTCACTTGTTGATAATGTATTCATATTTCATTTTATCAACCCATAGCTTCTAACTACAAATAAATATTAGTAGTAATGAAAAAGGATGAAATAAAAAATAAAAAAAATTGGTCCTTAAATATAGCAAAAGTCATACACCCATGTATTCATGCCGCAAGTTAATTACTGGATGATGAAGCTAGAATTGAGTTCGAAAGATTAACAGATGTACTGACAGCCTGGTGAATTATGCTTTAAGCCCCCCCCCCCCCCCCCCCCCCCCCCCCAGCCACACATATCTCCTTGTGTCTTCCTGACCTTGGCAGATGGCCCTGAGGGAGCTGAACTACATAATTAACACTATTTGAACATAACAGGACTCGACCTCACATCACACACCATTACAAACTCCATCCGTTTGCTCTGTTTATTTCTCTTCTTTTCAGGTCAAAATGGTCCATTTCTTAAAAAGGAGAATACTAAAAAAAATTTACAAAAAATTTTGCTTCACTGATTATGTACACTATGTCCTTCACAAATAGAAGCACATTAGAGCAGAGCATGTTCATTCTAATTTACAGGGTTTGAATTTAGAACTGTTGTATTTCATTGTAATGACAGGAACATTGTAGAACATCTGAGATTCACACTGTGTTCTAAATGTGTGTTGCTCTTATACAGGTTATGTTCAGATTATTTAGAGATGGGAACAAGCTAAAATAAAAGGTGAAGGCAGTAATATAAAAGTCTTTATTAATAATATATTGTGTTTCTAAATATGAAGCAGAACAATGCTCTAGTTGTTTTTAGTGGCATCTCATTCCCTCCATTTCTTATTTCCATCTTAATCTGTACATACACTTGCCATTAGGAGGAACCTGAAAACTAGAAAGGAACCTTCTTGGTCTGTCTTAGAATTATATTTGGTTTTTAAAATAAACTGTACAATCGTTTAAGTTTGAAAACTAAACACACAAGCTGGACAATGAGATGTTTCTAAGAAGTGATCCCTAGAGAATGTGCAGAAGAGGTTGGCATTATTGGGCTCAAGTTACTTTATTAAACTCAACATATAGATATAAAACTGATTGCTGAAGAAATGTAAGAAGATGGAGGGGTGGCATGAGAAGGCGTGCGAGAGAGAGAGATGAGAAAAGGAAGGGGAGAGAAAAAACAACACAAAGTCACTAATGAATGACTATAATTGAAGAGATGGAAAGATTAGAGGACGTAGAAAGAACAATAAAAAGAAATATAGTTTAGATATATAGGCCGTAAGGTGAACCCCGAAAAGTCTTTCAGAAACAAGATTCCACTCCGACGTCTCCGAACTACATAATATCCAATTCTTAAAAATGGACGTATTATGAAATGATGTCATCAAAAAGTTCTCACCTTGTAATGCTGTCAATTTTTCGCACGAAGGCTTGAAAAAGCGAGCTAATGTCATCGGCGCGGAATGATATTTTGGCACCGCGGAATAAGATTTCGCTACAGAACAGGTTCCACGGTTGCTGATGTAGCCCCATTTCGTAAACAAGAGACCAACATGGCAGCCGCCACAGCCTCGTCTAGCAGCAGTGGAGGAGAGGAAAGTTTGGAAATAACGGCAAAAAGGAGAAAACTTCTTGCACGTAAGCAGTGCTATATGCATATAGCTTCTGTGAAGCACGGAGTGACCCAGGAATTTACCTTCAAACTGTGGAATACATACCGGGACAGTATCCGACAGTGACTGCAGTTGAGTGGTGAGAACAGGAGACTAGCCGAAAACTACAAACACTGTTTAGATTTAGAGTTTGACAAGATACCCGAGGATGCTGCCTTCCACCCTGCATGTTACCGCAGGTTTACGGACAAACTTGCTATTGAACGAGCGGGAAAGCGTATGGTGCGCGAGAAAGAAGGGGGAGATGAAACTCAAGACGCCGCAAGACCCCCCCAAAGCTGCCCCCCCCTCCGAAGCTGGCCCCTCAACATCGGGCAGCACTAAGAGTCTTAGATCCAGGTCAGCACTGCCTATGTCCAGCTCAGGTCCCGTCCTTCCTGCCCTGTGCATTATATGTAAAAAAAAAAAAAACCTCAAATTCGTCTTAAAGGGAGGCAAACGACAAAGGGAAGCTCTTTCAAAAGCTGAGACCTTAACAGCAGGTAAGCAACCCCCCCCCCCACACACACACACACTCACACAAAGGGTCACAATCACTGATCAACCCCCCCTGCCCCCCCACACACAAAGGGTCACTATCACTGATGACTATCTACAGTGCTATCTCCCTCTGCAAGTGTGTTTGCATGCATGGATGTTATGTTTCAATGTTTGTATGCATGTAACATATGTGTGCCTTTATGTGAATATGCTACTGGCAAACTTAAATTCCTATGTGGTAATAAGCATGTCTTTCTGTCTGGCAAGGCAAGTTGCAGACTGCTGCTGAGACTAAAGATGACCACAGTATTCTGGTACACATTAAGGACAAAGACTGTGTGGCTCTGGAGGTGCAGTACCACAAGAGCTGCTACCAGCAGTACACCAGATTTCTGAATGAGCCTGCTAGACAAGAGAAGGACAAGTAAGCCATGTACTAACTTCTCATACATGACCATAGAATGCTACTTGCTACTGTTCAATGTGAAGACAATTAGTCACAGCACTGTGTGTGTGCGTGTGTGTCTTCCCCCCCCCCCTCTCTCTTTCTCTGTCACTGACACCTAGGTCATTGCCTGGATGCTGACCCCTGCCTTTTTGCACCGTGCCACAGGACTTTTATATATATATATATATATATATATATATATATATATATATATATATATATATATATATATTTTTTTTTTTTTTGTGTATATATAAATTTACATTTGTAATGTGTATATATCACTGTTTTGTTGTTTACATTTTCTATTAAAGTTTGCAATTTGCCACATAGTTCTGTTGTATGATGACTCAGTCTTGCATCTTCTTTGTTGCCGCTGCTGCAGGTGCATAGTGCTGCCTAGTGCGTTTACCTACCTCTACTGTGCCGCTGCATAGGTAGTGAATACTTGAATCCCTGCCATTGTGCCTCTGAACTGAGCAATAGAACTGCAATATTATATATAGGTTGTATTATTATTATTATTATTATTATTATTATTATTATTCCTATGGACTCTTCTCCTTCCTGCACAATTTCTTAAATCTTGATCTGAAATCACACGCATTGCCTATATATTATATATGCCATTTTATGGCTAATCCATGGTGTGTATAGCCCACAATGATGAGTCAATACTCTATTCCATTACTGCCTGTGTAACATTGTAGGTCTGTTTTTCAAGCAAATTGTTTTATGGTTGATCAGTACTTTATAGTTAATAACCTAAGAGAATGAATACATGAATGGTCCTAGTCATAGACCATTACACCATATTTTATACTATAATAATGGTGATAATAAAAATTATTTTTATTCTAATAATAATATAAACACTTCAATATACCACATATATGCAATATTGTCTTAGTGATGTATTTAAAGCACTATTTAGGACTTAGAAGACATTTCACCCACTTTGGAGGGTGTTTGAGACTTTTTCTACTAATGTGACTGTAATTACGCAAGCTGTCAGCTGATCTGTGGTCAAAAATCGGCAACGCGATTGGTCCAGACCGGTCACGTGATGTCCCGACACGTCATTTTTAGAGGAAAATAGTTCGCCACGCGATCGCTCGGTGTGAGGAATTGACAGGATTATAAGGTGAGAACTTTTTTCGCCACACTTTCTAGTACTCATTCTTAGTTTTAAAATAAATATTTCGTAGTTCGGAGACGTCGGAGCGAGATGAAACGAAAACGGGGTTCACCTTACGGCCTAATAGTTTAAAACCGGAGATAGACACCATTTCACAAACTACAGGCCTGCTTCTTTATTCCCCCAATTCTCCAAAATACTCAAACTTTTTTCAGATAGACTGGACAAATTCATTGAAAAACACAACCTCCTTACAGACAGTCAATATGGATTCAGAACAGACAGATCAACATCGATGGCAATAATGGAACTAATAGAGGAAATCACAAATTGTATAGACAATAAAAAAATAGCAATTGGAGTATTTGTGGACCTAAAAAAAGCATTCGATACCATTGATCACAGTATATTATTAAGTAAACTAGAAAAGTGTGGTGTTAAGGGAGTTGGGTGGAGCTGGCTGTCGAGCTATCTAAGAAACAGGCAACAGTTTGTGCAGATAGGTGACCATAAATCTGATTTCATGAACATTACATGCGGGGTACCACAGAGGTCAATATTGGGTCCGGAATTATTCATATTATATATCAATGACATATGTAGAGTTTCGCAAGTACCGAAATTTGTTCTGTTTGCAGACGACACCAATATTTTTTGTTCCGGTGAGAATTTGCAGCAGACTTTGGAGACAATCACAACTGAAATAAATAAACTAAAACTATGGTTTGACAAAAATAAATTATCATTAAATCTAAGCAAAACAAAGATTATGTTGTTTGGGAGACACAAAATAGATTGTAATCTGGGATGTAGTGGTGCGTAAACGCACATAAACGCCGTTTACCCACCTCCAGATTTTAGGAAATAGCGTTTATGAACCTCTAAATATAGTTTACGCACGTCCAAGCATAGTTTACCCACCTCTAAATACAGTTTACGCACGTATGTCTCTTGTTTTATACAGATATTAAAACAGCTTTTCCGTTATTTTTCAATTGCCTACACCTAGTAGATCCTGCACAAGTTCTTGTGGGTTTTATCAACACTGCGTAGCCTACGCGTAGTAATTGTCTGTCTACCGCTCGTCCTCTTGCGGGAGCCAGCAGACTGCGAGATTCATTAGTCACTGATTACGTGTGTGAAGAAATGGATATTAGGCGATTTCTGAAGCGTCGGAGCATCACCCTTCCAGCTGATACCAGCAAAACGTCTCGACACAGTGAGTCCAAAAAGAATCCTGAACTTCACGTTTTTAGGATAAACTCCCCATCGTTTTGGTTTGTGAACCATGCCACTAACTAACGTTAGGTTGTTAACTTGTGCCAACAAATTAGCCTACCTTTCTGGCAGACAAATGACGTTGTTAGTGCAGTCTAAAGTTTTTGGTAATTATTATATCAACATAAATTCAGTATTTGTAGCGCATTGTAAGACAAATAGTTGTCATTTCATGTTAATCTCGAAGTCATGATGACAGCATGCTAGCTTCATGTCACAGACATAATATAGAGAACTTAGCCTAAAGTAACGTTAGGCAAGTCACTCCTCCCCGCCCTTCTCGGTGTGTGGGTGTGTGTGTTTATTTTTTAAAGAAGGCTATAGCATTCAGATTGGGCAGAAATACTTGTCCACATGATTGGTGTACTTAGCCGTTTTAATTTAATTTTACAGATAGTGGTGGAGAGACAGACAGTGTTGCGGGGCCAGGAGAAACAGCAGGAGGAGAGACAGAAGGAGGAGAGAGTGAGAGGAGGAAAATAGGGCAAAGAGAGGATGAAACAGGATCAACTACAAGAGGAGGAAAAGAGAGAAGGCAAATGGATGGAGAATCAGATAGGCCTTTAAGAGAAACTTTGATAGAGGAAACTGAGGGAGAAACAGAGAGAGGAGAAAATGAGGGAAGAAAAACAGAAATAGATGGAACAGAAGGAAGAGAAAATGAGGGAGGAGAATCAGACAGAGAAGATGCAGAGACAGACGAAATGGAGGCAGAGGAAACTGAGACAGTATCAGAAAGCATCAGATGCCATCCACACATCTGGACTGAAAGTATGTGTAATTTGCCATTCTTACACACAGTCTTTATTTTTCTCTCTTTATTGATTATTTAGATTTCATAAACACCACTCTACTTGGTGTCACACACTCACACACACACACACACACACACACACACACACACACACACACACACACACACACACACTGCTTGGACTCACTCACACATGCACACAAGTAAACACACATGCACATTCACACTCACACACACACACAAACACTTTCATACACACACATACAAAAGTTAACATTCTTCTAGTGCAAGGTCTACTGCTGTGATATATCTGTCAGCTTATGGATTTCATATGGCCTACTGTTGGTATGTGTAATTTGCCATTCTTTCACACTGACATTATATTTCTCTTTATTAAGATTTAATAAACCTCAAACATACTTATTGTGTATCTTGTTTTATGAATGATATAGAGTAGAGACCTCAGGGAACCCTTGTCACACACATACATACATGCACTCGCACACACAAGTACACACACATGCACATTCACAAACACTCTGTCATATATACACACACACACATGCACTGTCATGCACACACACACACACACACACACACACACACACACACACACACACACACACACACACACTCCTATGTGTCAGAAAAGTTGTTTCATACAATACGCATCGTAGCATCCTTGCGTCATGCTTGCGTCGACTATGAATTGGCCCTTACAACGTCGTGGTCCCCCGATCCCAAAATTTATAGTTTACCCACCTCTTTTTTTACCACTACACCCCTGATTGTAATGTAGAATTGATGATAGACAATACTAAGATAGAAATGGTACAGGAAATTAAATTTCTTGGTGTGATTTTGGATCATAAAGTCTGCTGGAAACCTCATGTAGGATACATACGAGCAAAACTGGCAAAGTGCTTGGCAATTCTGTGGAAAACAAAACATATTCTTGATTGCAAATCTTTGCATACTCTATATTACTCGTTATTTTTGCCATATCTGACTTACTGTGTCGAAGTCTGGGGAAACACCTACAAAACCACTCTGCAGCCAATATGTACAATACAGAAAAGAGCAATAAGGACAATAAACAAAACAGGATACAGAGATCACACAAACTCACTATTCATAAAATCACACATGTTGAAATTTATGGATCTGGTCAAATTCAGAACAGCACAAATAATGTACAAAGCGAGAAATAATCTATTGCCAAAAAATATACAAGGAATGTGTAGTGAAAGAGAGGGGGGATATAATCTAAGGGGAGACCTAAATAAAAAAAAAAAACAAAGGTTCAAACAAAATGAAACGCATGTGCGTATCGAGCTGTGGGGTGACTTTATGGAACAGACTGGAGACAGAAATAAAACAAAGTGCAAATATAAATCTGTTTAAAAAAAGGTACAAAAAATATTTTTAAACAAGTACATGGAAGAGGAAGTATGTTAACGGAGGATGATGAGGGATAAATCTATAAATAGAATAGGGTTGATTGTTATAACTAACTTAATATATGGTATATATAGTATATATTTATTTATGGGGATAGTTTATATATTTATATTTACAGGGATAGGTATGTAGTATATATTTATTTTTGTAATTATATATTTATATAGATATTTGACTTCCTGGTTTACGCACTTCCTGCTTCCTGAGTTGTTCGCGCCGAGTCCTTTTTCCCGCGAGTGCCGGCGTTAATTACTAATCCTTTTTTAACTTTTTTCTACAAATAAATTTCCAGTATCCTCTTCATTTTTATTGTACTATCGCTTTCATTTTTGTACTTTTCACTTTCGCTTTCCTTTTTCCGTTTTTTTCCCATTTTTTTCTCTTTCTTTTTTCGGAAGAACGCCGAGACCGGAAGCTTTCTTTTTCTCTCCTCCTGTGTAAAGTCCACAAGTGGAGGCCATCCACATCTGATCTGCTTTAATATCAACAGATCCTCGTTTAAGGTACGTGAATCTTTTCATCATGGCACACCTTCAGCCTGTTCAGTGTGCTGAGTGCAGGATGTTTAGTCATTCTTCCTCTGTCACTAGCGATAGCTTTACTTGTGATAAGTGCAGATTAGTTAGCTCTCTGACGGAGAAGATTATAGTGCTAGAAGCGTGTGTCCAGGCTTTAGAGCAGGTTAGTGAGCGGGAGAACAGTGTAGTTTCTGTTAGGGAAAGTCTGGACGCCCTAGGTGGAGTTAGCAATCCCCCAACTCCGGCATTAGAGCCCTTACAGCGGGGCGAATGGGTGACGGCTCGGCGGCATAAGCGTAGAGCCAAAGCTACCGCTGAGGCTTGCCCACGGGAGCACCACTCCTCTTCGCGTCACGTGTCGAACAGGTTTGCTCTCCTTAGTGATACACCCACTGAGAAACCTGAAAGAGCTCTGGTTATAGGGGACTCTATCATACGGCATGTGAAATTAGCTCAGCCTTTAGGGGCACCAGCAGCTTTAGTCAGGTGTATACCGGGAGCCAGGGCGCCGGACATAGCAGGTAATCTTAGGGTCCTAGGCAAGCACAGGTTCTCAAAGATAGTTATCCATGCAGGAGCTAATGATATATGCCTTCGTCAGTCTGAGGTTACTAAGAGTAACTTTGTAGAGGTGTTTAAATTAGCGAAGGCGATGTCCGATGCTGTAGTATGCTCTGGCTCCATCCCAATGCGGCGTGGCGATGTAGCTTACAGCAGGTTATGGTCGCTGAACTGCTGGCTGTCCAGGTGGTGCTCTGAAAACAGTGTGGGCTTTATAGATAATTGGGCTAATTTTGAGGGCACTGCTGGCCTGTTAGGGCGGGACGGTATCCATCCCACTCGGGAAGGTGCTGCTCTCATTTCCTGCAGCATAGGTCATAGTCTCAGAACAGGCCTAGTTAATTTCTGACAATCCAGAGCCAAGGCCAGGGAGCAGACGAACAGGCTAAACCGACTGTTTGCTAGCTGCACAGAGTCGTCACTCAGGGCCCACTACATCGAGACTGTGTCTGTTCCCCGAGCTCAACAAAAAGGTAGAAATTTTCAGAGTTTGTTCCAGTAACCTAATCAATATAAAATTAGATCATACTGACTGTACAGCTGCTGCCAGCACCTTTGATCTAAAGGTGGGGCTATTAAATATTAGATCTCTTACATCTAAAGCGCTAATGGTTAATGAACTCATTACTGATCAGGAGTTTAATGTACTGTGTTTAACAGAAACATGGATTAAGCCAAATGAATATATAGCATTAAATGAAGCGAGTCCTCCTGGATACAGTTATATACACCAGCCTCGTCTAACTGGCAGAGGAGGAGGCGTCGCGGTTATTTATAATGATTATCTAGGTGTAACACACAAACCTGGTTATAAATTTAATACATTTGAAGTTCTTCATACTCATATAATGTATGTAGCCTCGAAAACTAAGTCTACCCAGTTAATTCCATTGCTTATTATTTACAGGCCCCCGGGGCCATATTCTGAGTTTCTTTCTGAATTTGCAGATTTTATCTCAGATCTGGTTATTTCCTTAGACAAAGCTTTAGTTGTCAGAGAATTTAATATTCACTTCGATAACCCAGAAGACCCTTTAAAAACAGCGTTTGTGTCCATCTTGATTCAGTCGGGATTAAGCAGAATGTCATAGGACCGACCCATAATGGTGGTCACACCCTTGATCTAATACTAACATTCAGATTAAACGTAGACAATATAGTCATACTTCCACAGTCTGAAGTTATCTCAGATCATTGTCTCATCTCATTCAAAATATGTCTGAGTAATAATATATGCACCTCACCACGCTACTGTATTAAACGTACTTTCACGTCAACTACTGCACAGAGCTTTATAAATGATCTCCCAGAGCTGTCAACTTTGATTGGGTCACTGTCAGCCCCTGCAGAACTTGATCAGGCAACTGAATGCTTAGAGTCAACATTCCGCCATACTTTAGATAATGTAGCTCCTCTAAAAAGGAAAATGGTCAGAGACAAAAAATTAGCACCCTGGTATAATGATGACACTCGCACATTAAAACAGACCACTCGAAAATTGGAACGTAAATGGCGTCAAACAAAATTGGTAGTGTTCAAATTAGCTTGGAAGGAGAGCTTCCTGAAGTATAGAAAAGCTCTTAGTGCTGCGAGATCAACATATTTCTCCTCCCTAATAGAAGATAACAAAAATAATCCTAGATTCCTATTTAATACTGTAGCAAAATTAACCAGGAATAAGTCCACTATCAACACATGCACACCTGCAGTATGTAGTAGCAATGACTTCATGAATTTTTTTTAATGACAAAATTGAGAATATCCGACAAAAAATTCAAACTACTAATTTAAGGTTAGACAATGAAAGTGACCTTGTAGTTAACAATATAACTGTATCAGATCATCAGTTAGAATGTTTTACTCCCTTAAAAGAAACTGAATTACTTTCATTAATCTCTACATCAAAAGCCTCAACTTGTGTACTAGATCCCTTACCGACACATCTATTCAAACAGATAATGCCTGGAGTAATTGAACTGCTTCTAAAAATAATAAATTCTTCTCTTATGATTGGCTATGTACCCAAATCCTTTAAACTAGCAGTTATCAAACCCCTGATTAAAAAACCTGACCTTGATCCCTGTCAGCTGTCCAATTATCGGCCAATATCAAACCTCCCCTTTATCTCCAAGATCCTTGAAAAAGCTGTGGCACAGCAGTTATGCTCATATTTACACAGGAATAACATCCATGAAATGTATCAGTCAGGATTTAGACCTCATCATAGCACAGAGACAGCACTGGTTAAAGTAGTAAACGACCTACTGTTGGCGTCTGATCAGGGCTGTGTCTCGCTACTTGTGTTGCTTGACCTTAGTGCAGCATTTGATACCATTGATCATTCCATTCTTCTGGATAGACTAGAAAATGTTGTGGGAGTTAAGGGAATGGCCCTCTCCTGGCTCAGGTCTTATCTAACTGATCGTTATCAGTATGTTGATATAAATGGTGATATTTCTAGACGTACCGAGGTAAAGTTTGGTGTTCCACAAGGTTCTGTCTTGGGTCCACTGCTTTTTTTCTCTATATATGTTACCTCTGGGCGATATTATTCGTAAACATTGTATTAGTTTCCACTGTTATGCTGATGACACACAGTTGTATGTCTCTGCAAAACCTGATGAGAGACACCAGCTTAATAGAATTGAGGAATGTGTTAAGGACATTAGACACTGGATGCTTATTAATTTCCTTCTGCTTAACTCTGACAAGACTGAAGTACTTGTACTAGGACCACATACAGCTAGAAGTAAGTTTTCTGATTCCACAGTAACTCTGGATGGCCTTTCTGTTTCTTCACGTGCAGCAGTAAAAGACCTCGGAGTGATTATTGACCCCAGTCTTTCATTCGAAACTCACATTGATAACATCACCCAGATAGCTTTCTTTCATCTCAGAAATATTGCAAAGATAAGAAATTTAATGTCATTGCATGATGCAGAAAAACTAGTCCATGCTTTCGTTACCTCCAGGTTGGATTATTGTAATGCCTTACTGTCTGGATGTTCCAATAAGTGCATAAACAAGCTCCAGTTAGTTCAAAATGCAGCAGCAAGAGTCCTTACTAGAACTAGAAAATATGACCACATCACGCCTGTCTTATCCACACTGCATTGGCTCCCAATCAAATTTCGTATTGATAATAAAATACTACTATTTACCTTTAAAGCACTAAATGGTCTCGCACCACAGTACCTGAGTGAACTTCTGCTCCTCTATGACCTGCCACGCCTACTTAGATCAAAAGGTGCAGGCTATCTGCTGGTACCTCATATAGTGAAGGCTACATCAGGGGGCAGAGCCTTTTCTTACAAAGCCCCACTGTTATGGAACAGCCTTCCAAATAATGTTCGGGAATCAGACACAGTCTCAGCATTTAAGTCTAGGCTGAAAACATATCTGTTTAGTCAAGCCTTTTGTCAATGGTGTTTATGAGGTAAAGGAGTAGATCTGGAGGGTCCTCAGACATAGTGTTTTGGTAAACTGGGATGTATGGATGCTGTCAGTCCCCACTTGCTTGCTCACTCGAGTTTGTTGACGGTGTAGTGGCTGGCTGCTTTATGTCCCGGGGCTCCCTCATGCCTGTGTTACCTTCTGGCTCTCTCCTTTTAGTTATGCTGTCATAGTTAGTTGCCGGAGTCCCTGCTTGTACTCGGTGCAATATGTATACTGTTCCTACTTATTCAGGTGACATTGGGCATACCTAACCACCTGTTTTCTTTCCCTCCCCCCCACCCCAAATCTGTCCCTCTAAGTTACATGGAGTCAACAGGAAATCTTTTGGTGGAGAGGGTGGAGACCTCGACTGGCTATCGTAGCCTGCAGGGAATCGGCCGTCAGACATTCTGTCGCATGTCCCAGACCTGGTGAAATGTAACTGAATTGTCTTGGCCAGCCCTAAGGGTCCCATCTGCATCTCATCATTGCTGAGGAGTGTGCTCCCATCACCCAATCAAGCATCCAGCCAGAGCAGGTCATGATATATTTTACCATATTAACATGCTATTGTTATGTGTTATGCCTGATGTAAAGACTCTCGTCTCTGCGAGCCTACCACACAGATTTAATACTTGTCATTTTTAGGGCATACCTAACAACGTGTTTTCTTTCTCTCCCCCCCCCCCCCCAATCTGTCCCTCTGGGTTGCATGTTGATCCTGGGGTTGGGATGCTGGCCTCTTCTGCCCCTCGGACCTGCTTGATCCATCCTGGTGCCCTGTGTCTGGTCGGAGTTTTATCGCACTGCTCCTGTGAAGGACAGCCCCATGAGGACAGTTGAGGGTTATACCTGTTAAAACTGTTAATATTATAGTCAGGCTGTCTGTTGTTGCCCAAATGAGGATGGGTTCCCTTTTGAGTCTGGTTCCTCTCGAGGTTTCTTCCTCATGTCGTCTGAGGGAGTTTTTCCTTGCCACCGTCGCCACAGGCTTGCTCATTGGGGATAGATTAGGGATAAAATTAGCTCATGTTTTAAGTCGTTCAAATTCTGTAAAGCTGCTTTGCGACAATGTTTATTGTTAAAAGCGCTATACAAATAAACTTGATTTGATATTTATGAAGTGTATATATGGTATGTAGTATATATTTATTTTTGTAATTATACATTTATATAGATATTCATGAAGTGTATATATGGTATATATTTTTATAGGTGTATTAATGTAGTTAGGATTTTGGGGTAGTTAAAAAGGGGTGGGAAATTAAAAAAAAGTATTGTACTTCTTCCCACTCCTTTTTCGAACAATGTGCAGTGTTTTGTAATGACTTAGCTCTTTGTTATTTTATTTTTTTAATTTCTCGTTTTCTTTCTTTTGTATGTACAAATAGTTACATACATATTTTTTTATACATGTTCAAAATAAATAAATTCATTCAAAACAGACAAAAAGAAAAGTAGCAATGTGAGAGGTAGAGACATAGAAAGAGAGAATACTGAGAAACAATTATCAAAGAGGAAATGTGACATGACGGGTCTTGATGTAGTGCTGTCTGAGGGATTAGAGATTATGGGTATTCAGTTTAGGCTTGTGCCCTTGCCCTTTATACACTGAAATTCCCCTAGAATCCTTGAACCACTGAATGAAAATATGCACTGTAGAAGGTGAAATATCCAAATCTCTTCATATCTTTCTTTGAGGAATATTGTTTTAAAACTTTTTTTTTTAAATAATTTTCTCACATATTTATTGACAAACTGGAGATCCTCAGCCCATCTTTGCTTCTCAAAGATTAGGCCTTTCCTGGATACTGATTTTGTAGCAAATAATGATTACAATCACCTGTTTACATCACCTGTTTCAAATCACATCATTATTGAATTGTTTAACCTCATTACTACTTCTAAATTGCCCCGGTCTCATCTATTTTTAGAATATGCTGCAGACCTGAAGCACAGAAATGGAATGATATTAACAAATAAAATGAAGTTGACCAGACAAATCATGAAATATCTTGGGTTCTTACTGTCTGCAATAAAATACAAGTCAAGGTAAGTTTAGAAATCACTGCATTCTTTTTTTTTTTTTAATTTGCATTTTTCATACCATCACAACTTTTTTTGACTTGGGGCTGTTATTATTATTATTATTATTATTATTATTATTATTATTATTATTATTATTATTATTATTAACATTTGGACATGGGTTTGAATGTGATTTGGTTAATTCTAAACAGTCACATGCCCCATCATAAAATAGTGTGCACACTTGTGCTATCAAATTATTTTAAACCCCCTGCCCAAAGTTTCTATTTGCTTTTCACTTGAATTTTGTTGGCTGCTATATCACATTACAGGTGGAAAAATTTCACATACACACTTATATATACACACACACACACACACACAGTGGGGCAAAAAAGTATTTAGTCAGTCACCAATTGTGCAAGTTCTCCCACTTAAAAAGATGAGAGAGGCCTGTAATTTTCATCATAGGTACACTTCAACTATGAGAGACAGAATGAGAAAAAAAAAATCCAGAAAATCACATTGTCTGATTTTTAAAGAATTTATTTGCAAATTATGGTGGAAAATAAGTATTTGGTCAATAACAAAAGTTCATCTCAATACTTTGTTATATACCCTTTGTTGGCAATGACAGAGGTCAAACGTTTTCTGTAAGTCTTCACAAGGTTTTCACACACTGTTGCTGGTATTTTGGCCCATTCCTCCATGCAGATCTCCTCTAGAGCAGTGATGTTTTGGGGCTGTCGCTGGGCAACATGGACTTTCAACTCCCTCCAAAGATTTTCTATGGGGTTGAGATCTGGAGACTGGCTAGGCCACTCCAGGACCTTGAAATGCTTCTTACGAAGCCACTCCTTTGTTGCCCGGGCGGTGTGTTTGGGATCATTGTCACGCTGAAAGACCCAGCCACGTTTCATCTTCAATGCCCTTGCTGATGGAAAGAGGTTTTCACTCAAAATCTCATGATACATGGCCCCATTCATTCTTTCCTTTACATGGCTCAGTCGTCCTGGTCCCTTTGCAGAAAAACAGCCCCAAAGCATGATGTTTCCACCCCCGTGCTTCACAGTAGGTATGGTGTTCTTTGGATGCAACTCAGCATTCTTTCTCCTCCAAACACAACAAGTTGAGTTTTTACCAAAAAGTTCTATTTTGGTTTCATCTGACCATATGACATTCTCCCAATCCTTTTCTGGATCATCCAAATGCTCTCTAGCAAACTTCAGATGGGCCTGGACATGTACTGGCTTAAGCAGGGGGACACGTCTAGCACTGCAGGATTTGAGTCCCTGGCGGCATAGTGTGTTACTGATGGTAGCCTTTGTTACTTTGGTCCCAGCTCTCTGCAGGTCATTCACTAGGTCCCCCCGTGTGGTTCTGGGATTTTTACTCACCGTTCTTGTGATCATTTTGATCCCACGGGGTGAGATCTTGCGTGGAACCCCAGATCGAGGGAGATTATCAGTGGTCTTGTATGTCTTCCATTTTCTAATAATTGCTCCCACAGTTGATTTCTTCACACCAAGCTGCTTACCTATTGCAGATTCAGTCTTCCCAGCCTGGTGCAGGTCTACAATTTTGTTTCTGGTGTCCTTTGACAGCTCTTTGGTCTTGGCCATAGTGGAGTTTGGAGTGTGACTGTTTGAGGTTGTGGACAGGTGTCTTTTATACTGATAACGAGTTCAAACAGGTGCCATTAATACAGGTAACGAGTGGAGGACAGAGGAGCCTCTTAAAGAAGTTGTTACAGGTCTGTGAGAGCCAGAAATCTTGCTTGTTTGTAGGTGACCAAATACTTATTTTACCGAGGAATTTACCAATTAATTCATTAAAAATCCTACAGTGTGATTTCCTGGATTCTTTCCCCCCATTCTGTCTCTCATAGTTGAAGTGTACCTATGATGAAAATTACAGGCCTCTCTCATCTTTTTAAGTGGGAGAACTTGCACAATTGGTGGCTGACTAAATACTTTTTTTGCCCCACTGTACATACCCACATACATTACAGTTACTGTTTTTTTCTTTATACAGTGGTGCTTGAAAGTTTGTGAACCCTTTAGAATTTTCTATATTTCTGCATAAATATGACCTAAAACAACATCAGATTTTCACACAAGTCCTAAAAGTAGATAGAGAGAACCCAGTTAAACAAATGAGACAAAAATATTATACTTGGTCATTTATTTATTGAGGAAAATGATCCAATATCACATATCTGTGAGTGGTGTAAATAATCCAATGTCCACTCACGGGTGTATTCCACAGTAGATTATTATATTGATGAATTCACTGAAACACATACAACACAGTTTGCCCTCTCGAGGCACGCATTTGAATCTCACTCTGGTCATACTCAACAACTACACATGTGCAGTGGTGCTGAATTCCCTTAAAGCTGTATCACGCCATTTACGGTACATGTAATCACATTATATGACATCTCCCCTTTTACATTTTTGTATTCCCCTGCAAACAACAAAGGCACAACAATACGGTATTACAGAACATTCTATGGATACTGCATTCAAAGGATACTGCAATTTTAGATGATCACAGCCTTGGAACTAATCTAACTTTTTCTTTCCTATTATCTCCTCCCCACAGTCCCTTGCTCATCTCTTAAAGTAAGCAAAGTAACCTAAACATGAAATACACAAACCCAATGAACATTTTTTTACAATGTTTCTCTTTTTTTTTCACAAATTCAGTTTTTCAACTGGTTTACGGAGTCTGCCAGACCGGGTATGCAAAGGTCCGTCAGGCTTGTCTGGTGGTACGACACCAGTGGTGGGCAAAGGGGTGTCAGTGGGGGCTGCTGGGTAAGGCGGATGTTTGGCATTGCCTGGCTGATGCTCAGTGGGGACGCAGGGGACAGTCGCTGCTGCAGGGGCGTGCTGAAGATGACGCCGATTGCGTCTCACTTTCTCTCCTTGCGGTGTTTTGAGGATGTAGGAGCGTGGCGTGATGCTCTCTCCTGTGACCACAGCAGGTGTTTGCCACGACTTCTGGTGGTCCAGCTTTACGAGGACGGGATCCCCAGGTTTCAGTGACGGTAAGGGCCTTGCGCCATGGCGCTGGTTAAAGTAGAAGGCTTGTTTTCACTTTTCAGTTGCATCTTTGTTCCTGACTGCCACTAGATCGGGCCATTGTGGCTGAAGATTCGCCTCCAGTGTTGGCAAGGTTGTTTTTATCTTGCGGCCCATCAGGAGCTCTGCGGGGCTCACACCAGTGGTGCTGCAAGGTGTGGACCGATAGCACGAGGGCGAGCAGAGGGTCTTTCTGTTTAAGAATCCTCTTTGCAATCTGGACTCCCCGCTCTGCATGTCCATTCCCTTGGGGATTGTGTGGACTCGAGGTGATGTGCACAAAAAGTCTGTAGCAAAGTTTTTAAACTCCTGACATGAGAACTGGGATCCGTTGTCGGACACCACCTCGTCTGGACATCCGAATCTTGCAAAAACTGCTTTCAGCTTTGTGATGACTTGTGAAGCAGTGGTTGTTGGTAAGTGGAGGATTTCCAGAAATCTTGAGAAGTAGTCTGACACGACAAGGTAAGCATGTTTTTTGTTTTCACACAAGTCAACGGCAAGTCTCTTCCAGGGCCGGTCGGGTAGAGGAGTTGAGATGAGGGGCTCTTTCCGCTGAGTAGGTTTCAACTCACGGCAGACCTGACACGACTGGACTTTCTGCTTGATTTCCCCTGAGATTGCTAGGCCACCATACAGATGCATGGGCGCGCTCCCTGCATTTGGTCAGACCCTGGTGTCCATCGTGAATGCGGTCCAGTGTGTCCTGTCTCAGCATGTCTGGAATCACCATTCGACTTCCTCTGGTGACAATGCCATTGAATTCAGACAGTTCATTCTTTATAGGAAAGTACTCACATACAGCTGTTGGTACATTCCCTATGTACTCTGGCCACCCTGCTTTGATGTACTGCAACACTAGCTGTAGATTGGGGTCGGCCGCTGTGGCTATTTTAATGGCCTCCAGCCTGTTTGAGGTAGCCGGCATGTTGTCCACAATGGCGGCTATGTAGCACACCACCTCGCTGTGAGAGTCGCTCTCCTCTTGCTTGCACTGTAGTGGACTGCGTGACAGTGTATCCGCCACAGTCAATGTCTTTCCCGGCGCATATTCTGCAATTGGTTTGAATCTCATGAGCCTCATGAGTAGCCTTTGGCATCTTATTGGCACATTGTCCAAGTCTTTTTTTGTTCATCGGGGGAACCAGGGGCTTATGGTTTGTGACAAGCTTGAAGTCTTCCAGACCACACAGGTACTTTTTGAATCTCTCACAGGCCCACACACTTGCTAAGCACTCCTTCTCAATCTGTGCATATCTGGTTTCTGCATCAGACAGTCGGCAAGAGCAGTATGCCACAGGTTTCCAGTCATTATCATGCAGCTGTAGCAGCACTCCACCAATGCCATAACTGCTGGCGTCAGCTGAGACAGCAGTTGGTCTGTTCACGTCATAGAACTTCAGGACTGGAGAGGTAGAGAGGCATTCTTTGATCTTTTGAAACGTCTCCTGCTGGGCATGGTCCCACACCCAGGCTGACTTGGACTTGAGCAGTTCATACAATGGCTGGCCTATTGTTGACAGGTTGGGTATGAATTTTCCCAGATAATTAAACATCTCCAGCACTCGTCTCAGCTCCTGGATGTTGTGTGGTGCTGGTAGCTCTCGGATGGCTCTGACTTTGTCAGGGTCGGGTCTCACCCCTGACTTGTCGATGACCAGGCCCAGGAAATGAAATGTGTTTTGTCTGAACTTGCACTTCTCTCTGTTAAGCTTCAGACCGTCTGACTCGATTCTTTCCAGCACTTTGCTGAGGCACTGGTTGTGCTGTTCTGGAGTCTGTCCATACACCAGCACGTCGTCCATGAAGATAGCCACACCATTGAGGCCGCTGAGAGTCTCTGTCATTTTGCGTTGGAAAATTTCAGGAGCACTTGTGATGCCAAACGGGTGTCTTTTGAAAGCGTACCTCCCAAAGGGTGTAATGAACGTGGTTAGCTTGCTGCTTTTGGGGTGCAGAGGAATCTGCCAAAATCCAGAGGCTGCATCAAGTGAGGTGAATGTTGTTGCACCACTGAGTTTTGCAGTAATCTCCTCTACAGTAGGAAGGATGTATCTCTCTCTCCTTACAGCTTCGTTCAACCTCTTTAAATCCACGCAGATGCGCACCTTTCCATTCTTCCTCAGAACAGGCACCATGAGTGCACACCAGTCTGTAGGTTCTGTTACTGGCTCTATGATTTCATTCTCCTCCATTCATTTTAGTTCCTCCTGAACTTTTTGCAAAAGAGGTAAGGGAACTCGGCGAGCAGCGTGCACTGCGTATGGCTGAGCGTTCTCCTTTAACTTGATTTTAACTGGATCTGTTCTAAGAGTCCAATGCTCACCAAATGCCTTGTGAACTTCCTCAATGCGCTTCACCAGTCCCATCATCGTTGCAGTGTCTCTGCCAAGCAGGCTGTTTGCTGTCTGGCCGCTGATGACATACACTGGAAAGGAGTACGGCTTGCCTTTGTATTCGAGGTTGGCCGTGAATTTCCCCAGACAGTCCAACTGACCGCCAGGGCTGCACAGTGTGACACTGGAGGGCTCCAATTTCTTCTCTGGGACTAATTTGTTGAATGTCTCCACTCCCATTACATTTGTATCGGCGCCCATGTCAATCTTGAATTTGACCGGTGTTGCTCCAATTGTAAACTGTACTGTCCATAGTTCATCATTTTTCTTTGTGTTTGAAACTGCACCCAGGAAGAATTGTGTCTCCTCTGTCTCCTCAGTTACTTCTCTAACTGCTTTGCTGCAACATTTCCTTTCCCAGTGGCCCACTTTCCCACAATTATTGCATGTAGAATTCTTGGCTGGGCACATTTCAGGATCTTTGTGTCTCAATTTCCCACATCTGCTGCATTTTGCATCTCCTTTCTGTCCATTTTCTTTTCGTTTAGGCTGCCATCTTGGCTTCCCTTTGCCTGATGCTTTCCCATGTATCTCCTGCACTGAGACACATGCTTCCCCTTGTTGGTGCACCTGCAATGCTACCTCTTCAGACTGGCAAACTGTTTGCACTGTTTGGGCTAGTGTAAGATCAGCCTCCAACTGCAGCTTACGTGATAGTTCTTCATCAAGGATGCCCACAACAATATGGTCACAAATGTGTTCCTCTCTCTTTGCACCGAAGTCACAGTGCTCTGACATCTCGTATAGCGCTCTAATAAACATTTCAGCCTTTTCCCCGGGCCACTGCGTTCTCTGGTAGAAGCAAGCATGCTCGTGGATCATGTTTCGCTTGGGAAAGAAGTACTTGTCGTATTTTCCTAATACTATGTCAAAGTCCTCTTCATCCCCCACCTCAGTGAAAGTGAATGACTTGAAAATGTTCTCGGCCTCAGAGCCCATAGCATATATCAGCGAACTGACCTGTACTTCTCCATCTTCTTTGTTCAATTTTGTAGCCAGACAAAACCATTGAAAACGTTGCTTCCAGTCAGCCCACTCATTCGGACGATTGAAACTGAAGTTCTCCAGTGGATTAAACTTGGCCATCTCCCGAAAAAAGCGAAGTGTTCGTCAAGACTTCTGACACCATGTAAATAATCCAATGTCCACTCAAGAGTGTATTCCACAGTAGATTATTATATTGATGAATTCACTGGAACACATACAACAGTTTGCTCACTCGAGGCACGCATTTGAATCTCACTCTGGTCATACTCAACAACTACACATGCGCAGTGGTGCTGAGTTCCTTTAAAGCTGTATCACACCATTTACAGTACATGTAATCACAGTATATGACAAGTGGCAAAAGTATGTGAACCTCTAGGATTAGCAGTTAATTTGAAGGTGAAATTAGCGTCAGGCGTTTTCAATCAATGGGACGACAATCAAGTGTGAGTGGGCACCCTGTTTTATTTAAAGAACAGGGATCTATCAAAGTCTGATCTTCACAACACGTTTGTGGAAGTGTATCATGGCACAAACAAAGGAGATTTCTGAGGACCTCAGAAAAAGTGTTGTTGATGCTCATCGGGCTGGAAAAGGTTACAAAACCATCTCTAAAGAGTTTGGACTCCACCAATCCTCAGTCAGACAGATTGTGTACAAATGGAGGAAATGCAAGACCATTGTTACCCTCCCCAGGAGTGGTCGACCAACAAAGATCACTCCAACAGCAAGGCGTATAATAGTCGGTGAGGTCACAAAGGACCCCAGGGTAACTTCTAAGCAACTGAAGGCCTCTCTCACATTGGCTAATGTTCATGAGTCCACCATCAAGAGAACATTGAACAACAATGGTGTGCATGGCAGGGTTGCAATGAGAAAGCCACTGCTCTCCAAAAAGAACATTGCTGCTCGTCTGCAGTTTGCTAAAGACCACATGGACAGAAGGCTATTGGAAAAATGTTTTGTGGATGGATGAGACCAAAATAGAACTTTTTGGTTTAAATGAGAAGTGTTATGTTTGGAGAAAGGGAACCACTGCATTCCAGCATAAGAACCTTATCCCATCTGTGAAACATGGTGGTGGTAGTATCGTGGTTTGGGCCTGTTTTGCTGCATCTGGGCCAGGACAGCTTGACATCATTGATGGAACAATGAATTCTGAATTATACCAGTGAATTCTAAAGGAAAATGTCAGGACATCTGTCCATGAACTGAATCTCAAGAGAAGGTGGGTCATGTTAGTCTGGTTAACACCAGACCATATCACAAGTGAAATATGGTCTGGAATCCACCTATTGAATTTCTCGTAGGGGAGGTGTGGTTTACGATTGTCAACGGCCGTTTATTGGACGTTGCGAATGTCTATCATTTGGCGTATACGTAGCCCATGGCCAATCATGGCAGTTGTACCTGGTGACGTAGTTAGAGCAACGAAGAAGACGAAGAGGCGAAGAAGAGAAGGAAAGAGAAAGAAGGCAAAACAAAAATAGGAAAACAATGGCACCGAACGATTACTGCCGTTTGTGCAAGACAAATATGAGAGAAGCTGGACCCTCCGTATTTGGACATTCAACAGACATGTTTTTGACCAAAAAAACAACGAGCATATCCGAGAGGCATAATAGCAGTAATATTAGCAAATACTTACCATTTATAGGTCAGATGCACTTCGTCTATGACGATGCCAACCAGGTTGGTCCTGTAAACAGCGGTGGCTAGCATGTCCTCCCACTTAGCGCTTAGCCAGGCCTCGGGACTGCTGAACAGAAGCTGGTACCGGCAACTCTTGATAGCATTTTCCTGCTCTGGACCAAGCTGTGCCGCAGAAATCCCGAGATCGCCTGCCTCCTTTACCTGGTCTTCCACCAAGGCAGTCAGTGGCGAGACTACCACAATGACCGGGGTTTGGCTAAACCCCATCTGCTTAGCCACTAAGGGGGCCTAGTTGGTAAATGAGACTTTTACCAAACCCTGTCGGGAGCAAGGCAAAGGCATCTGTCTTCGTGTCAGCGAAAGACTGTAACGCCAAACACTGTTCTTTTTTTAAAACAAACTTTCGCTTGAAACTATTCAGAATAGTGTCTAAAGCTTGATCGAAAGTTTGGTTCGTATCGCTCACCGCCATGTTAAATGTGATCCGTAAACAGTCCCAAATAAACTACAAGCTTCCGTTTGTCGAGTAGTACGCGTCACCGTCTTTCCACCCCTCCCCACTCTCTGATTGGCTCCCTAACTCAGGCGAGCCTTTAGACCATAGTTTCCATGCTGTCTTTTCAGATCGGAACGATTGTGCAAAGCAGCATGGGATTTCCCAGGCTAGGGTCATGTAGCAAGACAATGACCCTAAGCATACCAGTTGTTCTACCAAAGAACGGTTAAAGAAGAATAAAGTTAATGTTTTGGAATGGCCAAGTCAAAGTTCTGACCTTAATCCAATTGAAATGTTGTGGAAGGACCTGAAGTGAGCAGTTGATGTGAGGAAACCCACCAACATCCCAGAGTTGGAGCTGTTCTGTACGGAGGAATGGGCTAAAATTCCTCCAAGCTGGTGTGCA
The DNA here is from genome assembly GCF_027579695.1 of Neoarius graeffei. NCBI lineage: Eukaryota > Metazoa > Chordata > Actinopteri > Siluriformes > Ariidae > Neoarius > Neoarius graeffei. The sequence continues at coordinate 30,538,325 of NC_083574.1, forward strand.
GGACTGATCAACAGTTACCGGAAACATTTAGTTGCAGTTATTGCTGCACAAGGGGGTCACACCAGATACTGAAAGCAAAGGTTCACATACTTTTGCCACTCACAGATATGTAATATTGGGTCATTTTCCTCAATAAATAAATGACCAAGTATAATATTTTTGTCTCATTTGTTTAACTGGGTTCTCTTTATCTACTTTTAGGACTTGTGTGAAAATCTGATGTTGTTGTTGTAGGTCATGTTTATGCAGAAATATAGAAAATTCTAAAGCATTCACAAACTTTCAAGCACAACTGTATATATATTTACATCACAAAAATTGGAAATTTTAACAGATATGCAGAGACTTTTTATGTCCACTGCAGATTTTTTGTCTTCCCAAAATACCTATGTAGTGTCCTCTATGATGAAAAGCAGTCAGAATGATGGTACTTGCAAGTGTTTGTGATAACAGTATAGTGCATGATAACCACATTCATGGTATACAGTGCTCAGCGTAAATGAGTACATCCCCTTTGAAAAGTAACATTTTAAACAATATCTCAATGAACACAAACAATTTCCAAAATGTTGACAAGACAAAGTTTAATATAACATCTGTAACTTATAACGTGAAAGTAAGGTTAATAATATAACTTAGATTACACACTTTTTTTCAGTTTTACTCAAATTAGGGTGGTGCAAAAACGAGTACATCCCACAACAAAAACTACTACATCTACAGTAGTACTTTGTATGGCCTCCATGATTTTTAATGACAGCACCAAGTCTTCTAGGCATGGAATGAACAAGTTGGCGACATTTTGCAACATCAATCTTTTTCCATTCTTCAACAATGACCTCTTTTAGTGACTGGATGCTGGATGGAGAGTGATGCTCAACTTGTCTCTTCAGAATTCCCCATAGGGTGTTCGATTGGGTTCGGATCAGGAGACATACTTGGCCACTGGTGAATCACTTTCACCCTGTTCTTCTTCAGAAATCCAACAGTGGCCTTAGATGTGTGTTTAGGATCATTGTCATGTTGGAAAAGTGCACAACGACCAAGGGCATGGAGTGATGGTAGCATCATCTCTTTCAGTATAGAGCAATACATCTGTGAATTCATGATGCCATCAATGAAATGCAGCTCCCCGACACCAGCAGCACTCATGCAGCCCCACATAAGGACACTGCCACCACTATGTTTCACTGTAGGCACCAGGCATTTTTCTTTGTATTCCTCACCTTTGCGATGCCATACAGTTTTGAAGCCAACAGTTCCAAAAACATTTATCTTGGTCTCATCACTCCAGAGTATAGAGTCCCAGTAGTCTTCATCTTTGTCAGCATGGGCCCTGGCAAACTCTAGGTAGGCTTTTTTGTGCCTGGGCTTTAGGAGAGGCTTCTTTTGTGGACGGCGTACATGCATGCCATTCCTCTGCAGTGTATGCCATATTGTGTCATGGGAAATAGTCACCCCAGTTTGGCTTTCTACTTCTTTAGATAACTGCAGTGAACTTGCATGCCGATCTTCTTCAACCCTTCTCATCAGAAGACGCTCCTGTCAAGGTGTTAACTTCTGTGGACAACCTGGACGTCTCTGTGAGATGGTTGCAGTTCCATCTTTCTTAAATTTTTGTACCACTTTTGCGACAGTATTCTGACTGATAAGTAAAGATTTGCTGATCTTCTTGCAGCCTTCACCTTTGTGATGTAAAGAAATTATTTTCTTTCTCAGGTCTTGTCATTTCTCTTCCATGTAGTGCTACTGGTGACAGCATGAAATGGGAAGGGGTTTTCTTTAAGTAACACCCTTTTATAGTCAACTGTCTGCTGGACACCTGTGTAATGACTCATTAGACTCACCTGTGATTGAATTCTTGTTAAATTAGACATTTGTAGTCTACAATTTAGCTTTGCTCCAGAGACTTTCAGTGGGGTGTACTCATTTTTGCACCACCCTAATTTGAGTAAAACTGAAAAATGTGTAATCTAAGTTATATTATTAACCTTACTTTTTCCCATTAGAAGTTAAACAGATGTTATATTAAACTTTGTCTTGTCAACATTTTGGAAATTGTTTGTGTTTGTTGAGATATTGTTTAAAATGTTACTTTTCAAAGGGGGTGTACTCATTTACACTGAGCACTGTAGGTGCGTCTCCAAAAATTAGAATCTCATGAAAACTTTTGATATTTTCCGTCAGTTGTTTAAGAAAGTGAAAATTCAGTATATTCTTGACTCATTACATGTAAACTAAAATGTTTCAAGCATTTCTTCTATTTTAATTTTGATAATTATCACCTAAAAACCATCTCAAAATATTGGAAGATTTAATTTTGAGTTTGAGTAAAGTACTATTCAAACAGTATAAATACCATGTATCACTTGGTCTAGTTCAGCACATGCAACCACCATAAGGAAGACTGATGACTTGACAGTTGTCCAGAAGATGATCATCAACACTCTCCACAAGGAAGGTAAGCTATGGAAGGTCATTGCTGAAAAGGCTGGCTGGAAAAGGTGTACAAGTAACAAGGATGACTGCAGCTTTGAGAGCATTGTCAAGAAAAGTTGATTCAAGAACTCGGGAGAGCTTCACAAGGAGTGGACTGAGGCTGGTGTCAGTGCATCAAGAGCCACCATGCACAGACATCTTCAGGAAAAGTGCTACAAGTGTTGCATTCCTAAAATCAAGTCACTCCTAAACCAGAAACAACATCAGAAGTGTCTTACCTGGGCTAAGGAGAGAAAGAACTGGACTGATGCTCAGGGGTCCAAAATCCTTTTTTCAGATGAAAATAAATTTTGCATGTCATTTGGAAATCAAGGTCCTAGAGTCTGGAGGAAGAGTGGGGAGGCACAGAATCCAAGATGTTTGAAGTCCAGTGTTAAGTTTCTGCAGTCTGTGATGATTTGGTGTGTCATGTCATCTGCTGGTGTTGGTCCACTGCGTTTTATCATGTCCAAAGTCAACACAGTCATCTCCCAATAGATTTTAGAGCACTTCATGCTTCCATCTGCTGACAAAATTTATGGAGATGCCACTTTCCTTTTCGATCAGGACTTGGCACCTGCCCACAATGCCAAAACTATGACCAAATGGTTTAGTGACCATGATATTACTGTGCTTGACTAGCCAGCCGACTCGCCTGACCTGAACCCCATAAAGAATCTACGGAATTAGATGAAGATGAGAAACATCCAACCCAAAAATACAGATGAGATGAAAGCCGCTATCAAAGCAACCTGGGCTTCAGCAGTGCCACAGGCTAATTGCCTCCATGTCATGCCACGCTGATGCAGTAATTCATGGTAAAGTAGCTTCAACTAACTATTGAGCATATAAATTAACATACTGTGGCAGCGGGGGTGTGGCCGAGCGTCAGTCTGTGAATGGAGGGCAGAGTCGGGGAAGGTGAGTGGTCGTATCGCTACACCTGTTGTCAACGTGTTTGTGTGTCTCTTACAGTGATGGCGCCCTATAAAAGGAGTGAGAGGAATAGCAGAGGGGAGATCAGGGCCAAGACAAGATCGTAGTCTGAGTGTGTGTATATGAGTGTGTCCCCAACGAACAGAGTTGTGCTGAAAAGCAAAATAAAGAAAACTCGCAAGCAAATAACAGCCTCCCATACTTCTGTGCTCCACCCACACCGTTTCTACACATACTTTTCAGAAGTTGGACATTTCTTTATTGTAAATCCTGTTTTGATTGATCATAGGAAATATTCTGATAATTTGAGAGCCTGAATTTCTATAAGCCATAATATAAGCTATAAACCATAATCATGAAAATTAAAACAAAAAAGGCTTGAAATACTTCACTTTGCATGTAATGAATATAGAATATCTGAAAGTTTACCTTTTTGAATTAAATTACAAAAAAAGAACTTTTTCATGATATTCTAATTTTTTGAGATGCACCTGTACATATTTCAACCAATTATCATCAAATGGCAACTGTAGAAATGTGAGTGCACTGTGTGTTTGTGAGTATGCATGTGATTTTGTTTTAAATTTGATTTGCTCATGATTCTCCAGAGGCCTGTATGTCAACTTAGATTCCAGTTAAGAGTCTCAACCAGAGATTACCTTCTAAAACTACTTAGACAGTGTGTGTGTGTGTGTGTGTGTGTGTGTGTGGTGACATCAGCTCAATAATCTATTTAGGCAGTTAAAGGTGGGGTATGAGATTTTGGAATAACGGTTCCCGCAAGCCATATTTTGAAAAGAAACAAGCCCGCCCTCGCCATGCTCCCACCCCCCGTGTCTCGTTAAGTTAGAGTGTAGAGAGCTTGGAAAAATAGCTCAAACTTTCTCATTTAAACTGTGTTTTCAGCCCCAATTTTCACTCCACACACACAATTTTCTCAAAAGTAGTAGCCACACTTGTCCTGATTCACACAATGTGTCTACCTACACGATAGGACTTGCAGTTTTTGAATGAGAAGCCTGAAAGTGAGGAGAGAACAGGTGCTCAGCCCCATAGACTGCCATTATAAACTTGGCAGAAAAGTCACTCGTTTTTAACTCGCTCTAGTGACCTCATTTTTTACACTACAGACAAAAAATTACATCAGTGTGTTCAGGAGGTGGCACTCACTGTGAAAGAATTTTGTGACTATCTCCTTCCGTTTTCGTGTAAATCCCCGTTGTTTGGAGGGACCTTTTTCTATGCATTTCTGTCTCTCCCTGCTCAGCGCGCGGGTTGGGGGAGGGGCTGCTCTCTCTCTCTCTCTCTCTCTCTCTCTCTCACTCACTCACTCACACACACACACACACACACACACAGAAGGGATGGGCTGCTCACGGGCTTCAGTCTGATTGACGTGTCAGTATCCAATCATTTTGAGGTGGTACCTTGATAGGATTGGATGGCGTTTTTCCTTTATTTTACACTGTAGACTGGATTAAAATATTTCATTTTTGGGTCAAACCTTCTATTGTACTGCTTGCAACATGGGTGTGAGGAGCTTTTCAAGCAATATGGTAAAAAATACTCCTGAAAAAAATCTCATACCCCACCTTTAAGTTTTACAGTGGCACTATAGCTCGGGCTTGGCTCCGATCCAAAATGGAGGAATTTGGGGGTCAGCACCCCACTGTCAATCTACATAGTGTACTACATATGAAATACATTGATGTGCCATATACAGTTAGGTCCATAATTATTTGGACAGAGACAACATTTTTCTAATTTTGGTTCTGTACATAACCACAATGCATTTTGAACAAAGCAATTCAGATGCAGTTGAAGTTCAGACTTTCAGCTTTAATTCAGTGGGTTGAACAAAATGATTGCATAAAAATGTGAGGAACTAAAGCATTTTTTAAACACAATCCCTTCATTTCAGGGGCTCAAAAGTAATTGGACAAATTAAATAATTGTAAGTAAAATGTTCATTTCTAATACCTGGTTGAAAACCCTTTGTTGGCAATGACTGCCTGAAGTCTTGAACTCATGGACATCACCAGACGCTGTGTTTCCTCCTTTTTAATGCTCTGCCAGGCCTTTACTGCAGCGGTTTTCAGTTGCTGTTTGTTTGTGGGCCTTTCTGTCTGAAGTTTAGTCTTTAACAAGTGAAATGCATGCTCAATTGGGTTGAGATCAGGTGACTGACTTGGCCATTCAAGAATATTCCACTTCTTTGCTTTAATAAACTCCTGGGTTGCTTTGGCTTTATGTTTTGGGTCATGTCCATCTGTATTATGAAACGCCGACCAATCAGTTTGGCTGCATTTGGCTGGATTTGAGCACACAGTATGTCTCTGAATACCTCAGAATTCATCCGGCTGCTTCTGTCCTGTGTCACATCATCAATAAACACTAGTGACCCAGTGCCACTGGCAGCCATGCATGCCCAAGCCATCACACTGCCTCTGCCGTGTTTTACAGATGATGTGGTATGCTTTGTATCATGAGCTGTACCACGCCTTCACCATACTTTTTTCTTTCCATCATTCTGGTAGAGGTTGATCTTGGTTTCATCTGTCCAAAGAATGTTCTTCCAGAACTGTGCTGGCGTTTTTAGATGTTTTTTAGCAAAGTCCAATCTAGCCTTTTTATTCTTGAGGCTTATGAGTGGCTTGCACCATGCAGTGAACCCTCTGCATTTACTTTCATACAGTCTTCTCTTTATGGTAGATTTGGATATTGATAGGCCTACCTCCTGGAGAGTGTTGTTCACATGGTTGGCTGTTGTGAAGGGGTTTCTCTTCACCATGGAAATTATTCTACGATTGTCCACCACTGTTGTCTTCTGTGGGCATCCAGGTCTTTTTGCATTGATGAGTTCACCAGTTCTTTCTTTCTTTCTTTCTCTCTCTCTCTCTCTCTCTCTCTCTCCAGGGATGTGATTTTTCCACGAATTCGCGGAATTCCGCTTTTTTCACCTCAAAAGTTGAAAAAAAAAAATGTTTCCGATTTTTCCCTCAAATCCACATTCGTATCCTATTCGTTCCGACTTTGTTTGAAAGATGGCAGCCTCGGATTTGCATCTTTATGCCTCGATCACGGAGGCTGCCATCTTTCAACTCATTGTTTGAAGCGAGCACGTTCATTGGTTGTTACAGAGCGATGGGCCAATCACGTACCTCGTTTCATCTCATTGACGTAATTACGTCATTTACGTAATTACGTCATTGAGATGAAACGAGGTACGTGATTGGCCCATCGCTCTGTAACAACCAATGAACGCGCTTGTTAGCTGTACGTAAGCTCGCTTCAAACAAAGAGTTGAAAGATGGCAGCCTCTGTGATTGAGGCATAAAGATGCAAATCAAGTTAAAGAAATCGACAGAATAGTGAAAAACAAGTTCCGCTGGGAATGGTTGGAGAAAGAGGTTGCTACAGACGTTGGACATAAGACTGAGACATTTGTTCAGCGATTTCGTTCTTTGGGGAGAGGGCAGAGGTCTCTGGCTGTCAAGTTTGGGGATACTATCCCCAAACTCATACATGTCAACCTATACGGAATGTCCGTATTTTATACGGATTTGATTCAATAAACGTAGTATACGGGCGTATGAATAAAGTTATATGGATTTTTTAAAAAAACTTCAATATTTATTTAGAGCTATAATAAATTCCCACGATGATAAAATAGCGCATAACATTTACAAACGTACTGTACACTACAGACAGCCAGTAAAGAGTCTTATGAAATCGTGCGTTATCTTGTGGTAGCGAGACTTCGTTCCACTTCTGATCATGCGCACACTGCATTGCGAGAATCCCGCCAACCCGGAAGTAACATTTCCACCTGAGCGACTTTCACTAGCGACTGAAAAGATTCTGAATGGGCACTCCGGCAAGATCAACACAGACACTTGCTGTGACATGCAGCCTAGTGAGGTATTGGTGCAGAGCGCTAAAAAAGCTGTCATGGAGTACAATTCAGAACATTAGAGTGACACTTTGTGTTTTTGTCAAACATTGGAGCTTTGTATTCATTCTGAAGGTTTATTGTTATTAATATTGAATAAAAAGTAACTTGGATATATCATTGTTAATTATCATTCAAATTTTAGGCAAATTATTTTAATTTGCATCTTATACGGATTTTATAAGGGAAATACGGATTTTGGAGGTTGGTTATACAGGTTTGAGTGACCAAAGGTTGACATGTATGGGATACTGGGACCTCCCCTGCCCGAACTAGGAGCGTCCAAAGTCGGGCTGGAGCCCGGAATAGAAACGAAACCTAAGCGGAGCGCCGCGGCTCGCCTCGGGGCGAATTACGTCCCAAGGCGTGGGGCTAGCGGGCCCTGCTCGCACTGGTTCTTTGGGGGGTGAGTGAGTGAGAGAGTGTGTGAGTGAGAGAGTGTGTGAGAGAGTGAGCGTGTGTGTCAGAGTTGCATGTTGACCATTAAATTGGCTTGAATTTGTTAATCATGACAAGTTTTTTCTTGTGTGTTTTGCTTGCCATTTTAGTACAATTTTTAAGTCAGAAAACCCCAAAACCCAGGAGCTTCAGGGGGCTTCCCCCCTTGTCCCCCCACCAGGGCGCTGCCCTGGACCAGCTGGGGGCCTGTGGCCCCCAGACCCCCGCCTAAAATTTTCAGATAATTTCACCAGCCCCAAATCACATCCCTGCGCTCTCTCTCTCTCTCTCTCTCTCTCTCTCAGTATGTACCAAACTGTAGATTTTGCCACTCCTAATATTGTAGCAATTTCTCAGATGTTTTTTTTCTGTTTTCGCAGCTTAAGGATGGCTTGTTTCACCTGCATGGAGAGCTCCTTTGACTGCATGTTTTCTTCACAGTAAAATCTTCCAAATTCAAGCACCACACCTCAAATAAACTCCAGGCCTTTTATCTGCTTAATTGAGAATGACATAACGAAGGAATTGCCCACGCCTGCCCATGAAATAGCCTTTGAGTCAATTGTCCAATTACTTTTGGTCCCTTTTAAAAACAGGGTGGCACATGTTAAGGAGCTGAAACTCCTAAACCCTTCATCCAATTTTAATGTGGATACCCTCAAATGAAAGCTGACAGTCTGGACTTTGTCCATGTCCATTATATAACTATAACCTGAATATGTTTCAGTAAACAGGTAAAAAACCAAAATTTGTGTCAGTGTCCAAATATATATGGACCTAACTGTAAGTTCAACGAAGGGCTCCTGGGATTTAGTCCATTATGCTCTGCACTATAAATTCAATAAAGGGGCACTGGCATTCAGCTCCCTACTTTGTACATAAATAACGTGTGAAATAGGTTATTTATAAAATACAATGCAGCTGATATTATTGTGTGTGTGTGTAAAACTTGAGACATTAGTGTGATATTCTCAGGTGTCTCTCAGCTGCTAAGCATCCACTCTCAGGAGGGACCTCTCTCTCTCTCTCTCTCTCTCCCATACGCACACACAAAACCAAAAATACTATACCACTTGATAAGCTTACCTGCAAAACACACACACACACACACACACGCGTTTCTTCTATCTCAGTAGCCACTGCAGGAAGGGGGCAAACACTTAAATCAGAGAGCGAGAGAGAGAGAGCACACCATAGTGTGAACATCCAGTGAGGAGGACTTTTACCTCGGGTGAGTGTGCCTTTCTTTCTTTCTTTCTTTCTTTCTTCCTGTGTGTGTGTGTTAGGTAGAGCAACTGAACTCCCTATAACCATAACATAGTATATTCACCAGATCATTAAACTCTCTGCGCCTTTCTCTTCAGAGCTAAATTAGATTCCACTATAATGTAAAATAATATATAATATTAATGCTGAATGAGATTCTTGATTTTTATTTCAGTATGCTTAATTTGTGTTGCTGATGATAAACAAAGATAAGAGAAAATATGAAGACAAGAAACTGTGTGTGTGTTGCTAATGTGTATAATTCACTCAGGATTCTCTTGATTCTGCCAACCCTGTTTAAAGAGCATGTCCTGATTGCCTGAGGGACATGTGTTCCTAGGACAACGCAGGTATAGCTTAAGTTAAACTTGATTAGCTAATCATGTAACATCACTAATAGTTTTTTATTTTTACTTCTCATGCTAAGCACAAAATACTGGTTTTAAGAACCTGATCTCAAGTGCAACTTTTAGTATTCCAGATGAGCATGGGGAGTAGGATTGTATTTCATTCAATTTCACATGTTTGAAGACATAAGCAAAAGTAAAAATTTAAGATTGGGTTTAGGGGAGGGGTTTAAACTTTGTGATGTTTTATACCACTTAAGTCATGTGTATTCTTATGAATTTGCTAGTGTGTGTTTGTACAAGCTGAGTACATAAAAGAACATTTTGCAAAAATCATATTTATCCTCGTTCCACTTTTGTAAATATTTAAAGCAACATTAGGTAGGATTTTTACCTTAAAATATCAGTTTTTACATGTCCCTTTCGTGAGAACTACATAACACGTTCCAACACTGTGATAACAGCATAACACTTTATGGCACTGTGAGAATTGTGTAATGCTTTATGGCACCACGGGCAGCTTCTAAAATCGAGAAGCCTAAAAGAAGTTGTCTATGTTTCATATAAGTGTATAAGAGGAAACTAAATCGATATTCTCAGTACAGACATCATGGCAGTCGAGGTGAAGAGACCAAAGAAGATGCTGTTGGAGGAAGCCAGGAAGAGAAAAAGAGACAGTGACCGAGTAAAAGACTGGACAAGAATAAATCTTAGACTGGCTTTTACTCTTTGGTAAGAGCTAAGAGAGATAAAAGGCTGCAAGACTAACTAGTTATTCTTTGTCCATTAGCATCCCCCGCCTTAGATATGTCTGTGTTCATATGGTTCTGGTAACGTATTTTCGTTTCAAGATGGTGGTGTGCACAGACACAGCGGCCTGGAGCTTCCCATGCAGAGGCAATTTTTAAAATTTTTTGTATGTTTCTTAGTTTACTTCTAGTTACAGCGAGCCACTGTTTACCATCACAGCAGGATCATATAATTTACAGTCTAGTGGAAATTTGGAATATTGGCTTAAAAAGCTTCATTCTACCGCCACTTCCTAACATCCTGGAGGAGCTACTCAACACATTGGTGCCTACCTGGATTACCACCCTGACAGAGAGGCAGCACAGGCGGAAATGGAACAGGAAGCAGAAGTGGGGTAAGAGAGCCGGGATTCATGTTAGGCTAAAGAACTCTCTGAATAAACTTTCTCCACCCAGCTTGTTCATCGTAAACACCCAATTCATAGTGAACAAGATAGACAAGCTGAAGCTGAGGATTTTGTTGCAAAAGATGAACACCTGCGCTTCACTTTTCACAGAAATCTGGCTAAATGCTAACATCCCCGACTCGGCTATTGAGCTACCTGGCCGGACTGTTTACCGGGTGGACCAGACTGCTGAATCTGGAAAGGATAAAGGCAGCATGTGCATTTATGTGAGTAACTCCTGATGCACTTCCACAGTCATTACTGGACAATAGTGCTCACCAGACCTGGAATTTATCACACTGAAGTGCAGACCTTTCCATCTACCAAGGGAATTTACTGTAGTGTTTCTCACCGCTGTTTACATACACCTTCATGCTAATGTTAAGTTAGCACTTGCTAAGTTGCATGATGCTACAACTGGACTGCAAAACACCCATGCAGATAACATGTTCATTATTGCTGGCGACTTTAATTATGCCAACCTTAAAACTGTGCTCCCCAAATTTTACCAGTTTGTTGATTTTCCAGCCAGAGGAGATAACACAATGGACCACATATACTGTAATGTAACAAACGTGTACAAAGCATCCCCCTCCCCCCACCTCAGATGTTCTGACCACATTTCTTTGTTCTTGACCCAGCATACAAACCCCTCATCACTAGAACAAAGCCCACTGTGCAGACCATCAGAGTCTGGCCTGAAGGAGCCATGACCAGACTACAAGACTGTTTTGATGACACAAATTGTGGTTTGTTTATACAGGAATCTACTCAGGACAACCAGGTGGACTTGAACAACTATGTCTCTTCAGTTTTAGCCTACATTAACTTCTGCATGGACAATGTTACTGCTTTCAAGAACATTCGCACATTCCCCAACCATAAACCATGGATGAACAGGGAAGTTCAAAAGCTGCTGAAGCTATGTGACAGTGCCTTCCACACCGGTGATTCAGAGGCCTACTCAACAGCTAGGTCCAACCTAAAGAGAGGTATCAAAGATGCAAAGCACTCCTACAGAGACAAAATTGAGGAGCACTTCAACAACTCTGACCCCCGGCGCATGTGGCAGGGCATCAGATCCATCATGGACTATAATAGCAGCAACTCCTGTCCAACCAGCACAGGAAATGCATCCCTCCCTGGTGAACTGAATCACTTTTTTGCATGGTTCAACAAGGACAATAGCCGCCACCACCACACCATGCTGACCCTGCAGGTGGCCCCACTGGAAGCACTGGTGCTTACCTCACATGAGGTGAGACAGGCCCTCAGCTACATCAACCCTAATAAAGCGGCTGGACCTGATGGCATCCCAGGACAGGTGCTGAAACACTGTGCAAGTCAGCTGACTGCAGGCTTCACCAGCCTGTTTAACATCTCCCTGGAACAGGCCATGGTCCCCACCTGCCTCAAGTCCACCACTATTATCCCTGTCCCAAAACAGGCAGTGGTCAGAACCCTGAACGACTATCGCCCAGTGGCCCTGACCCCCATTGTCATGAAGGGCTTTGAGCAGCTGGTCCAAGTACACATCAAAAACAACATCCCCCACTCCCTGGACCAACACCAATTTGCCTACAGGTCAAACAGGCCAACGGAGGATGCCATTTCACTGGCCCTTCACACTGCCCTGCAACACCTGGAACAGCAGGACAGTTATGTGTGAATGATGTTCATTGACTACAGTTCTGCCTTTAACACCATCCCCCCATTAAACTGGCCATCAAACTGAATAACCTTGGACTGAACACACACCTGTGCAATTGGATTCTGGACTTTCTTACCAACAGACCACAGATCGTGTGCATGGGTAAACACACCTCCACCTCCATCACTCTGAACACTGGAGTACCACAGGGTTGTGTGCTCAGCCCCCTCCTCTACTCCCTCTTCACACACAACTGCAAACCCATAGAAGATTCCAACATCATTATCAAGTTTGCCGATGATGAACCCAGGATAGGTCTGATCTCAGATAACAACGAGTCAGCCTACAGGGAAGTGGTCGAGAAACTGCAGTTATGGAGTCAAGACAACAACCTCATCTTGAACTCCAGAAAGACAAAAGAACTCATTATGGACTTCAAGAGACAGACACATGGAGGCCACCACTCCATCAGCATCAGTGGCATCAGAAACTGGAGTGCTGAAGTCGAGACAACAACCTCATCTTGAACTCCAGAAAGACAAAAGAACTCATCATGGACTTAAGGAGACAGAAGTATGGAGGCCACCACTCCATCAGCATCAACAGCGAGTGTGAATGTGGAGGTAGTCCAGAATTTCTGATTTCTTGGCATATACATCAGCTAGGACCTGTTATGGACTACAAGCACTTTGGCACTGGCTAAATAAGGTCTTTAGATGCTCCATTTCCTGAGGACCCTTACGAAAGCACAACTGCCTCAACAGCTGCTGATGAACTTTTACAGGTGCACCATAGTGTCAGTGATCACATACTGCATCACTGTGTGGTACTCGGGCTGCACCTTGGAGGATAAGAAGACCCTGCAGTGCATCATAAAAACAGCTCAGTGGATCATAGGCACTCCATTTCCATCACTGGAAGAAATAAGACAAGACAAGATAAGATGAGAAAAGAAGACCTTTATTGTCCCACAATGGGGAAATTTCCTATTTGCAGCAGCACAGTGGACAATAGCAGAAGAGGACATATCAAGTCACACAAGTAAAAAAAAAATTATACCTCAGATAAATACTAAATTGGAGGAATTATGAAGGAGATGAAACACACTTATTGCACATACCAGGTGGTTGTAACTGCAAAAGATAAAACAGAAAAAAGAACAGAAAACAGTGCAACAACTATTGACAGACATACAGATGTGAGTCTACTGTGAGCAGTGCTGGTTGAACAGTCTAACAGCTGCAGGAAGGAATGATCTGAGGTAACTCTCCTTCACACACTTAGGGTGGAGCAACCTCCCACTGAAGGAGCTCTGCAGTCCAGTGAGTAAGTCCTGTAGGGGATGGGAGTCATTCTCCATCATAGATGACAGCTTAGCCATCATCCTCCTCCCACCCACTACCTCCACTGGCTCCAGGGGGCATCCCAGCACAGAGCTGGCCTTCCTGATCAGTCTGCCCAGTCTCTTCTTGTCAGCTGTGGAGATGCTGCTCTCCCAGCAAACCATGCCATGAAAGATGGTTGACACCACCACAGTGTCAAAAAAGGTCTTCAGGAGTGCCCCTTGCACTCCAAAAGACTGGAGTCTCCATAGCAGATACAGCCTGCTCTGACCTTTCCTGTACAGTGCTGTGGTGTTATCAGTCCAGTTTGTTGTTCAGGTGAACACCCAGGTACTTGTAAGATGTCACCAGCTCAATGTCCTTCTCCTGGATGCTCACTGGTGTTGGGGGGAGTGAGAGCACCTGCGAAAATCTACCACCAGCTCCTTAGTTTTCCCCACATTGAGTGGTGGTTTTGCTGGCACCACTTCACAAAGTCCTGCAACAGTCCTCTGTACTCCCTGTCGTCCCCATCTGTGATGAGGCCAATGATCGCAGAGTCATCAGAGAACTTCTGCAGGTGACAGGTGGGTGAATTATAGGAGAAGCCTGCAGTATAGAGGGTGAACATGAACGGGGCCAGAACAGTTTCCTGTGGGGCCCCTATGCTGCAGACAACCATGTCCAACACACAGTCCTGTGTCCTCACATACTGTGGACAGTCAGTGAGGTAGTCCACAATCCACAATGTGAGGTGGTGGTCTACTCCTGCATCTCCAGCTTGTCCCCCAAAAGTGCAGGCTGGATGGTGCTGAAAGCACTGGAGAAATCAAAAATGTTATTCTTGCAGAACTTCCAGGCTTCTCCAGGTGAGACAGAGCTCAGTGAAGGAGGAAGATGATGGCGTCATCCACCCTGATGCCTGGCTGGTAGGTGAACTGCAGTGGGTCCATGGATGGGCTCACCATGGGGCACAGATGGACCAGGACCAGCCGCTCCAGGGTCTTTATCAAGTGTGATGTTAGTGCCACTGGCCTGTAGCTGTTGAGGTCCTTGGCATGTGGAGTCTTGGGCACAGGTACCATACAGGATGTCTTCCATAGCCATGGTACTCTCCCCAGCTTCAATCTCAGGTTGAAAAGGTGTCCAACTATCCCACACAGCTCGTCTGTGCAGGACCTGAGGAGCCTGGAGCATGCCATCTGGACCTGCAGCCTTCCTCACCTTCATCTTCTTCAGCTGGTTCTTTGAATAACTCCCACACCATTGTATTGAAACAGTCCTTCAGAGCTTCATCCGCCTCATCAGACCATCTTGATATGGTACAGGACACAGCTGGTTGCTTGTGCACAAGAGGCTTGTACACTGGCCAGAGGAAAACCAGAGTGTGATCAGATCTTCCCGGGGGGGATGACTTGTATGCCTCCTTGGTGTTTGCATATAGCAGGTCAAGAGTCTTATTGTCTCTGGTGCTGCATGTGATGTACTGGATGAAGGTGGGCAGAGTGGAGGACAGGGAGACATGGTTGAAGTCCCCAGAGATCAGTAGGAGGGCTTGTGGGCTCTGAGTCTGCAGCCTGCTCACTGCAGAGTGGAGGAAGTCACACACAGTATCAGCGTTCGCAGAGGGGGGCACATGCACAGCTATTACAACAGCATGTGAAAATTCCCAAGGCAGATAAAATGCTCATGCTAACCGCAACAGATGCTAACAGATGGATTTGTTAGATCACTAACAAATCCATCATACCTGGTGCACCCAGAGAGCCAAAAACATTATCAAGGACCCAACCCATCCTGGACACAGATTCTTTACCTCTCTGCCATCTGGAAAGCGCTACAGAACTCTGTACACCCGCACAACCCGGCTGAGGAATAGTTTTTACCCCATAGCTTTCACACTACTGAACTCACAGCACTCACTGCCCCCTCCAACTAATCCACAGGGCTGAACAGCACACCTCCACTCACTCACTGCTGCTATACTACTGTGCAATACAGCCCGTGGCATTTGACCGGTTCTATATATTCTGTGCTGTATATTACTATATCAACACTAGTGCAATAACATACTAGTACAATACTCCTCTATGTGCAATACTCATGCACTTTATCATACTTGTACAATATTTCTCCGTGCAATACTCATGCACTTTATTATATACATAATCTTACTCCTTCATTTGTACATACAGTATTACCTCAATAATTCTGTTCTATCTCAATAACTCTGTTCTACCTCAATAATTTTATTGCATATATTTGTGCTTGTATTACTTTTTACTGAAGTTCTTTTATCCATCAATCCATTATCTGTAGCCACTTATCCTGTACAGGGTCGCAGGCAAGCTAGAGACTATCCCAGCTGACTATGGGGAAGAGGCAGGATACACCCTGGACAAGTCACCAGGTCATTGCAGGGCTAACACATAGAGACAAACAACCATTCACACTTACCGTACATTCACACCTATGGTCAATTTAGAGCCACCAATTAGCCTAACCTGCACGTCTTTGGACTGTGGGGGAAACTGGAGCACCCGGAGGAAACCCATGCACACACAGGGAGAACATGCAAACTCCACACAGAAAGGCCCTCATCGGCCGCTGGGCTCAAACCCAGGACCTTCTTGCTGTGAGGTGACAGTGCTAACCACTACACCACCATGCCACCCTGAAGTACTTTTATACTTTTTATAAATACTTTCATACTTTAGTAAATTTAACTGAGCATCTGCTGGCTTGTTCCAAATGACATCTCACTATACTTGTACAGTGACAATAAAGGCATCTTGTATCTTGTATTAGCTTAGCATGCTACTGTTCCTAATTGTGTGCAATACTTGTGCAAACTTTCACTTGCTGCATGGCAAAAAAAAAAAAAGTCTCACCATGCATGTTTACTTCAAGTCATAAGTAGTGATCTGTCTCACAACTGATGGGAAAACAATGGCAATCTGACAGCAGAGTGTACATTCCTACCAATGTTATTTATGAAAGATTGTGATGTAGGCTGTAACCTTATTGATGTTATCTGTTCCTCATGGGGAGTTGCAGTTTTTCCATGATGACAAAAGTCATCTAACCTCAGTCCCATCTCAGGCTAGCATGCAAATAAATAAATTAATCTCATGCCAAAACATTTGATCAGGCTTTGTCAATCTCATGCCAAATAAGCCTTGAAAGCTTGCAATTTTGCACCCAGTCTCAGCTAGCTTGTAACAGATTAAACTGCCCAATGTATATTATGTGCAATATATGCCTATTTCACGCCGACAAACATACTCCACATTGAAATGCTTAGCAAACAATGAATATGGACTGAACAAACATGGTATTTGAGCAAAGCTAAAATTTTCTGCTATTCTTTTTGTTAGTTTTCATCCCCAATATCACATTAAATAAAACTATGCAGTCATATCCTTACTATACCTTGTCAGTCAACATGGTTCTTTAGCTTCTGCCATTCTGTATCCGTATTTTATGTGCTGTGTAAATAAATACAGAATGCTATAATTTCCAAATCTTTTCAACCTGTATTCAATTGAATACAACACAAAGGCAAAATATTTAATGTTAAAATGGATAAACTTTATTGTTATTTATTTATTTATTTTTTTGTTAATATACAAAGCCATTCATTTGGAATGTATGCAGAATGTGGTTTTGCATTGTCTTGTTGAAATATCCCTGGAAAAGTTGTTTTTGAAGGCAGCAGATGTTGCTTCAAAATCTCAATGTACTTTTCTGCATTAATGCTGCCATCACAGAAGTGTAAGGTACTTTTTCCAAGGGCACCGACACAACGCCATACAGTGACAAACCCTGGCTTTTGGACTTGTTGATGGTAAAAGTTTGGATGGTCCTTTATGTCCATTTAGAAATGGGGCACACAGTGTCCATTTCTTACAAAAAAGGCATGGAATAATGATTTGTCTGACCACAATACACATTTCCACCATGTGATGGTCCATCCCAGATACCTCTGGGCCCAGAAAAGTCGATGGTGTTTGTGAGCACAGTTAGCATAAAGCTTCCTTTTTGCACAGTAGAGTTTTAACTGCCATTTGTGGATACAACTCCATATTGTAGTGCTTGACAAAGGTTTGCTAAAGTAATCCCAAGCCCATGTGGTTATATCAGCTATAGATGCATGACGGTTCTAAATGTAGTACCATCTGAGGGATTGGAGATCATGGGTATTCAGCTTAGTTTTGAGCCCTTGCCATTTACACACTGAAATTCCTCCATATTCCTTGAATTGACTCATGATATTATACATCATAGAGGGTCAAATATCTTTCTTTGATGGACATTGATTTTAAACATTTCAATATTTTTCTCATGCATTTGCTGACAGACTGATTTGTCTAACTAACTTAGCAGTGAGCATGTGCCAGCATTCATATGGTGTTTTAAGCTACTATGCTAACAATCTGTTACAGGCTATGCATGTGGTAATAAAATTCACCTGGGAGTCACAAATGTGACCCTCCAAGAAAATTTTTTATTTTATATACTAATACGTTTTATTTATAAATAACAATAAACAATTCCTACCCTATTCCTATCCTATTCCTATTCCATCCCGATCTCTTTAAAAATATAAGCTGCCTCATCCACATTGCTGTACCATGCACACTAAAGAACACCCAGAGAGAGTGTAAATTTATCTGGTACTCTTCTATATGGTGTACTTCACCCACAGGTCTTATACAACTCCAAATACAAAAAAAGTTGAAAGCTGTGTAAAACATAAATAAAAACAAAATGTGATGATTCGCAAATTATGGAAACCCTACATTTCATTAAAAATAGTACAAAGACAACATATCAAATGTTGAAACTTAGACATTTTTATTGTTTTGCTTTGTTTTGAAAATATATGCTCATTTTGAATTTGATAAATTAAAGCTACTACTACAAGTAAAAATTTATTGAAAAAGTTCCTTAAGTACATGTAACAGAGGAAACATAACGCATTACCACCTATGGTCAGAGGATAGGTAAGATGGCAGCAGAGTATGTCCGAATTATGCCCTTAGTATTTGCTTGCATTCACATTGAACATGTTACAGTAATGGTCAGGTAGTAGGTACTTAACTGATGCAAGTATATATTACGTATTCAGATACAGCCATTGTATGAAGATAAATCTATAAATTCTTATCATTAATATAGTTAGCATGGCTTCCTCTGAATGCAGGATAACTTAGCTTTCTCTCAGCTCTTTCTCATCTTTCTCTCTCTTGTGGATCTCTCCTCTTTATGCTGAAAGATGTAAGAAACTAACCTGTGGCAAAATTTCCTTAATTTTTTTGTTTGGTAAATATTTAATTAGTTTATATTTTATTATTTTTTAATTATTAAGAAATGTACTTGAATGAGCAGTTTGTATGTTGTATTTATGAGACAAACACTTTGAATTTTTATTTTGGGCAGGACTGATATGCCCACATTTGAATGCAATACATTATAGATGTAATAATTCATTATATGAAGTTACTCACTACTTGAGTAGTCATTTCATGAGATTTCTTGTTTACTCATACTCAAGTCGTTATTTTGATGAATACTTTAGTTCTAGGCAGCACGGTGGTGTAGTGGTTAGCACTGTCGCCTCACAGCAAGAAGGTCCAGGTTCGAGCCCCGTGGCCGGCGAGGGCCTTTCTGTGTGGAGTTTGCATGTTCTCCCCGTGTTCGCGTGGGTTTCCTCCGGGTGCTCCGGTTTCCTCCCACAGTCCAAAGACATGCAGGTTAGGTTAACTGGTGACTCTAAATTGACCGTAGGTGTGAATGAGAGTGCGAATGGTTGTCTCTGTCTGTGTCAGCCCTGTGATGACCTGGCGACTTGTCCAGGGTGTACCCCGCCTTTCGCCCATAGTCAGCTGGGATAGGCTCCAGCTTGCCTGCGACCCTGTAGAAGGATAAAGCGGCTAGAGATAATGAGATGAGACTTTAGTTCTACTTGAGTCATTATTATTATTATAAGTAACAATACTTTTACTTGAGTACATTTTTTACTAACTCTACCCACCTCTGCCTCTGCCCAGTGTTCACAGAGTATGTATACCCACTTATGTCGTAAAAAAATAAAATTTTTACAGTGGCAGAAATGTTTAAACAATTCCTGATATTTACATTTTGTACACCATCAGAGACACCACTTGGTCACATCAACAACCTGCTTCACTTTGGTCTGCCATTGTCTTTCTTTTTTCCTCAAGGGAATTCTTCAATTATTTGGTAGCTCCAGCTGAATTATGGGATAGTATTGTATTTCACATTTGCATACTACAGATGTAGTAGATCTGGGTAGCGTTCAACTACTATTAAATGCTTATTGAGTATTTGGACACCCTACATACCGCTTTTTGCATACTAATAGTAGACATACTATGTGTATTTGGATGCAACTAATGACTTCTCAAAATGAGTTAATATTGATTAGTCGTCAATAGTGTAATGATGTGCACTGTAAACCATATAGAGCCTTTTCTTGGTCATTTACCAACATGTGAGGAAAATGTTGATATTCCTAGAGGTTCTGTATAACAGCCTTGTCAAGTCAAGTTTATTTGTATAGCGCTTTTAAGAACAGCCATTGCTGCAAAGCAACGTTACAGAAAATGAAAGACTTTAAATATATGAACTAATTTTATCCCTAATAAATTAATTTATCCCTGATGAGCAAGCCTATGGTGATGGGGGCAAGGAAAAACTCAGTCAGACGCCATGAGGAAGAAACCTTGAGAAGAACCAGACTCAAAAGGGAACCTATCCTCATCTGGGTGTTAACAGTGTGATTATAAATAACTTGCTTCTATAACTGTCTCCTATATAGTCACAAAGTACAACTGTGTAACCAGGAAACTCATTATAGTTTTAGCATGAAGTCTATTTTGTTGAAGTTATCAACTGTTCATTGATGGAGACTTGAGTGCAAGACAGTACATGAGAACTACAGTCCTAAAGTGGCAATTATAGTCCTCAGCCATTATAGCAAAACTGTAAGTGTCCAGAGCCATCTTCCAAGTGTGTCTTTCAACTGTCCATATGGGGCCATCCTCTACAAGAGCGATGAGATGAGACTCCAGCCAGAAGTAGGGCATCAGGATGAATCAGGCAGGTCTGAAGAGCAGAAGAGGTTAGTCTCATTTGTGTCTCAGGATTGACATGTATCTTGACGGAGAGAGACAGAGAGGTATGAGAGAGGGAGAGAGAAAACACAGGTTGTTAAGTATGTCTGTTGTGACAGAATGGTTAAGAACAGTATACATTTTGTGCTGAGTGCAAGCAGAGACTCTGGCAAGATTAACTATGACAGCCTAACTAAAAAGGAGAGCCAGAAGGTAACACAGACATGAGGGAGCCCTGGGATACAGAGCAGCCAGCTACTGCACCATCAATAAACCTGAGTGAACGTGTGAGAGCGGGAGGCAACAGCATCCAGTTTGGTAATCCAGTTTACCACAGCTCTCTGTGCCTGAGGACCCTCCAGATCTACTGCTTTACCTAATAAAAACCTACTAACACAAGGCTTGATAAAAAGACATGTTTTTAGCCTAGACTTAAACACTGAGACTGTATCTGAGTCCCGAACACTACTTGGAAGACTTCCATAACTGTGGGGCTTTATAAATAAAGGTTCTGCCCCCAATGTAGCCTTCACTATATGAGATACCAACAGATAGCTTGCACCTTTTGATCTAAGTAGGCATGGCAGGTCATAAAGGACTAGAAGTTTGCTCAGGTACTGTGGCATGAGGCGGCATGGTGGTGTAGTGGTTAGTACTGTCGCCTCACAACAAGAAGGTTCTGGTTTTGAGCCCAGTGGCTGATGGGGGCCTTTCTCTGTGGAGTTTGCATGTTCTCCCTGTGTCTGCGTGGGTTTCCTCCGGGTGCTCTTGTTTCCCCCACAGTCCAAAGACATGCAGGTTAGTTTAATTGGTGGCTCTAAATTGACCGTAGGTGTGAATGTGAGCGTGAATGGTTGGTTGTCTCTATGTGTCAGCCCTGTGACTTGTCCAGGGTCTACCCCACCTCATGCCCATAGTCAGCTGGGATAGGCTTCAGCTTGCCTGTGAGCCTGCACAGGATAAGTGGTTATGGATGATGGATGGATGGACTGTGGTGCGAGACCATTCAGTGCTATATAGGTCAATAGAAGTATTTTATAATCAATGCAAAATTTGATTAGGAGCTGATGCAACGTGGATAAGATGGGGTGATGCAGTCATATCTTCTCATTGAAGTAAGGACTCTTGCTGCTGCATTTTGAACAAACTGGAGCTTGTTTATGCACTTATTGTAACATCCAGACAGTAAGGCATTACAATAATCCAACCTAGAAGGAACAAAAGCATTAATTAATTTTTCTGCATCATGTAGTGACATTTCTTATCTGTGCAATATTTTTTGAGGGGAAAGAAATCTATCCTTGTAATGTTATCAATATGAGTTTCAAATGAAAGACTGGCGTCAATGATCACCTCGAGGTCTTTTACTGCTGCACATGAAGAAACAGAAAGGCCATCCAGAGTTACTAATGTGTCAGTCCTGTGCGCTGTGGCGCGTGCACCAAAAGGTGCACCTCGGGCTGCACGCGCGCCGAGTGAGTGCCAGCACATGTGCCGTGAACAAGGCACACCTGTTCTCAATTAATGAATTAAGTGTTGGGCTATTTAAGGACTGCACTGATGCAAAGACATTGTGAAGTATTACACTATGTTCAGTGCGAATTACTGAGCCTTGTTTCCCGTGTTTGTGGTTTTCCTGGTTTCTCGATTCCTGTTCCTGGTTCTAGTTCTCGTTCTCGTTTTGTCTCTGACATCCTGTTTGGGTCTCGATTGACCCTTTGCCTGTTTTCTTGTTTATGACCTTGCCTGCCGATTTGGACTGTTTGCTTTTGTGTGTGTTTCATACACTTATGTATATATCGCACTGTATTATAATAAACACTTCTGCACATACAGCCGCCTCTCTCACGCATCTGACAGAATACTTAGCCCAAAATGGATATAGCGGAAGTGTTTCAATACGCGATCCCACACTGCTTCCGGGTTTCCCTGCCCCTGCCACTCACTTCATATTTTCGTCTGAAGCCTGACTGGAGTCCCCTGGCAGTGTACTACAGGATATATCACCCTATGGGATTCAAGCTGCAGTGTGATCTCTTCTATGAGAACCTCCAAGAGCCCAAGCCACCTGAACCCATTTGGGTAAGCTTTGCACTGACATTCATTGTTGGACAAGCACGCAGATGGGTGGACTATCTGATTCAGGTTGAACACCCATGCCTTCATAACCCTCAGACTTTCTTTGTCATGCTAAAGTTTATTTTCGAATCCTTAGTAAGGGAGGAACCCCATGAAATTTTTTGAGGAGGGGCAATCATGCCAGAGGCCGACCCAGCTGAGGAGGCCAGTGCTCCAGAGCTCCCTCCTGTGGTCAACCCAGTCGAGGAGGCTGTTGCTCTAGAGCGCCTCCTAAAGGCAACCACTACAGTGGCTGGCTCAGATGAGGAGGTCATCACTCCAGAGCTCTCCCTAGTGGCTGAAGTGGAGACAGCAGAGGAGGCTGTCTCTTTTGAGCTGGTTTCTCAGCCAGAGCCAGCACCTGTTCCCGTGCCAGTACCTGTTCCTGTGCCAGCGCCTGTTCCTGTTTCTGTGCCAGCATCTGCCCCAGAGGCGGAGCCAGCTCCAGAGGCAGGGCCAGAGTCAGTGCCAGCGTCTGCTTCAGAGGTGGAGCCAGAGTCAGCACCAGCGTCTACTCCAGAGGCAGAGCCAGAGTCAGTGCCAGTGTCTGCTCCCATGCCGGAGGCAGAGCCAGTGTCTGTTCCCGTGCCAGAGGTGGAACCAGCGTCTGCTGCTGTACCAGAGACCGCTCCAGAGCCTGAGCTCGCGCCAGAGCCTGCATCAGGGCCTGCTCCAGTGCCAGAGCCAGTGCCTACTCCAGAGTCCACTCCAGAGCCCCATCAGAGCCTGCGTCTACTCCAGAGCCAGTGTCATTACCTACTCCAGAACCAGCGTCAGAGCCTGCGTCAACTCCAGAGCCAGTGCCGGAGCCAGCATCTGAGTCTACTCTGGAGCCAATGCTGGAGCCAGCATCAGAGTTCAAAAGAGAGCCAAGTCCAGAGCTTGAGCCATCTTCAGAGCTCGAGCCCAGTCCAAAGCCATCTTCAGAACTCAAGCCCACGTCTGGTCTCGAGCTGTCTTCAGAGCTCAAGTCCAGTCCAGAGTTGCCTTCAGAGCCTGAACCAGAGCTTGAGTTCAGTCCAAAGTCGCATTCAGAGCCCTCTACAGAGCCTGAGCCCAGTCCAGAGCCCTCTACAGAGCTCGAGCCTGAGTCCAGTCCAGAGCCTGAGTCCAGTCCAGAGCCATCTCCAGAGCCCAGTCCAGAGCCTGAGTCCAGTCCAGAGCCATCTCCAGAGCCCAGTCCAGAGCCCGAGTCCAGTCCAGAGCCATCTCCAGAGCCCGAGTCCAGTCTCGAGCCATCCCCAGTCCAGAGTCCACGTCAACTCCCAAGGTCAGGCCTACTCCTAACCAAGAACCCAAGTCATGTCCAGAGCCTGAGCCCGAACCCCCACTGGGGCCCCGTATGATGGATTTTCACTCCCGGAGGGAGCTCTTTGGGAGGGGGTTCTGTTAGTCCTGCGCACTGTGGCGCGTGCACCAAAAGGGCTGTGCGTGCACCGAGTGAGCTCCAGCATGCATACCGTGAACAAGGTGCACCTGTTCTCAATTAATGAACTAAGTGTTGGGCTATTTAAGGACTGCGCTGATGCAAAGACATTGCAAAGTATTACACTATGTTCAGTGCGCATTACCGAGCCTTGTTTCCCATGTTTGTGGTTTTCCCATGTGGTTTTCCCATGTTTGTGGTTTTCCTGTTCCTGGTTCTAGTTCCTGTTCTGCCTCTGACATACTGTTTGCGCCTCCACTGACCCTTTGCCTGTTTTCTTGTTGATGACCTTGCCTGCCGATTTGGACTGTTTGCTTCTGTGTGTGTTTCATGCACTCGTATATATCGCACTGTATTATAATAAACACTTCTGCACATACATCTGCCTCTCTCATGTATCTGACACTATGTATTCAGAAAACCAACTTCCAGTTGCATATGGTCCTATCACAAGTACTTCTGTTTTGTCAGAGTTAAGAAGAACTAAAAAAAAAATGGCAGTGTCTCTCAGGCATTATTAATAACTTACATTTGGCAACCATGTTTCCCAGTTGCATAGCAACAGTGCTTTCACAAACATAGCTTGTTGTTGACTTCCTATAGTTATAAATTCCATTTAAACACATCTTTGCCATCAGCCAGATAGCTGGCCACACAGTAGCTTTTTAGACATAACTTTTTTAGGTGCAACTAATATAGCCTACTAATAACCCCTGTAATTTCTGTTAAAATATTATATATAGTATTTCTAAAATAATAATAAAAATTGCTGCATATTTGCTTAAAGTTTGCTTAAACTGTGTAGTGTTTGAATTGAAATGTTGCATGGATTGTAAAACAAAAACACAAAAAAGAAAAACAAAACTACATTAAAATAGCTTTTTATGAAGAGAAGCCACATCTCTGAGCTGACCTAGTGCTGGTCACCACGGCAACAGAGCAGTGTTATGGGGATTGGGGTCGCTGTGCTGTTGAGAGTCAGACAAGATAATTACTGAGAAACTGAGAAACAATCAACCAATCAAAATTAGGCAAATACAATCCCTTTCTGTCAACGGCTTCCTCCATGACTGTGATTCTCCTTCCCACTGTGTGTGTGTGTGTGTGTGTGTGTGTGTGTGTGTGTTTCCTAGATAGGATAATATAAAAATAGGTTGTAGAAATGATGACGCTTATGCAGCATTGCAGAGGGGATAATTGGAAAGAGAAAAATGAAAAATAGTGATAGATTGAGACAGAATGAGGAATGTGGGAGAAAGAAAGAGAGAAACTGCAAAACGAAGACATACAGCCAAACAGAGTATGTTACTTTGCTTTGGGGTTTATGGAGCAGAAGAGCAGGAGGAGTCTTATCACCAATGAACAGGTGCCCATCCTCCCATCAGCTGTCTTTTGCTTCCTCCCTTTCTCTCTCTCTCTGAAGTTTTATCTGTCTTGCTGCTCCTCTGATTCTGTTCTGCTTTACACCTCTCTCATTCAGCAGCATTCTGAATAACCAGGATTAGTGAGAAAGACAGGCAGAGAGAATTAAATGCTCTCTTATCACTTGATCAGATGGAGAGTAACACAACACTTATCTTAAATACAAATTCTGTAGCTTACATCCATTTAATGTACAAGGGGCAGAGAGCTACAGATTGTGAACTAAAAAAATTAGAAACATAAAGCAATATAACTTGATATTTACACAATTAAAATAATAATTAAACTTTAAAAAGACAATTAAAAATCATCTTTTTAAAGTTTAATTATAAAAATTGGGATTTTTGATATCTTGTAATATGTTACAAGATAATATGTTGAAATAACCTTATGATTTTATGCAGGGACGGACTGGGACCAAAAAAAGGCCCTGGACTTTTTCCCCAAATAGGCCCACCCACCGACTGGGGCGCGCCGGGGCCCGCCGGGGGGGGGGGGGGGGGGTCTATATGGCTTTGAAATAATTGAAAACCCACACATATACTATTTTTTTCAGTATTTATTTAAGAACTGTTTGAATGTATATTGAAGACAGTAGCACTGATCATTCTTTTTCAGAATTTTCAAATTAAAATCCCTCACACATTTAAATTTGAGGGTTTTGTTAATAATTTCTTTGAGTCATTATTCAAAAGCTTGCACTCAGTAGGCTATACAATTAACAGTATCAATTATCCATTATTTTTCATAATTTTCATAACTGACAATCCACACAACTATTTTTGAGTGTTTCTTCAAGAACATTTTTGAGTATTTATGCAAGAACTTTAGATCAGTAAATTGAGCTCAGTTATAAGAGTATTAACAGTAACACTGATCAATCATTCTGAATGTTAGCTATTCAAGGTAGCTAGTGCTGGGGGAGTAGCAGTTTCTTCAAAAGGTCACTGTTTTCTGCCACTCTGTCAATTACAGTGTCACTGTCCAGTGACATGAGAATTAATTAACTTGCGGCGCATAAAGAAATTAATTTGCGGTCATTTACCGTGTTTCCTTATTTTTAATGTAGCCTATTTGTCAAATTCACTGCGTGTTTCTTTTGAGGGCAATAAGCCATTATTTATCATCATCACAACGCAAATCAAATAAGTAGAAGCTGATTATCAGAGTAGTCAATTGAGTAGCCTTCATAACGTCACTTACCAGTACCTCCTCTTCTTCCTCCTCCGGCAAGTAGCCATGCCTACGTTTGTGCGGTGAAGATCCCCTTGCTGTCTCTCCCTCCACATCATGATCTGCATCATGTTGCTCAGAATCTGATTCGCTGTCTATCTCCACATCGTTACTGCTGCTGCTGGCGGCACTAGCCCCACCACCGCGGTCAAAAAGCTCTGTAAGCTTCCTACATTTTGAAGCTTCATTCTCCAACAACTTTGTTTTTTTCTCTTTTAATTTCTGCCATCCACCTTTTTCTTTGCGTTTTCTGCTCGCCATTTCCAGAGCGATAGAGAGGAAAACACTCGTGTATTCTTTGTTGGCTTTTTGACAGAATGTAGGCCTATGTTTGATTGACAAATTATCATTACAGCGCCATCTGCTGGTAGGCCTAGGTGTTAGACTGTTAGACAGGGCCGGTCGACCGAAAAAAAAAAAAAAAAAAAGACCAATTATCGGCCGTAGACTGGACGGCCGTTCTGGACTTTTCCAGAACTCACAGATTACCAGTCCGTCGCTGATTTTATGTGGCAAGATATTAAAATCATAAGGCCATTTCAACATATTATCTTGTAACATATTACAAGATATCAAAAATCCCTTTGCAATTTAATATCAGTGACATCTTGGCATCACATATAACAAATTTCACATGAATCTCATGAACCGTCTAGGAGGAGCATGTTAAAATTCATCATGTGTCAAAACACACATATTCAAAACCCTATTCTTTCCTTGGCCAGTTGGTGGCACTATACCAGACAGGCCCATAACGGCTAAAGAGTATCAGAATCATATTACAAGATATCAAGTTCAACATTCAGCAATATCTTGGCATATTATATGTTATAATATTTCAACATATTACAACATATCAAAAATCCCTTAGCAATTCAACTTCAGCAATATCTTGGCATCATGTTTGCCAAGTTTGACATGAATTTGATGAACCATCTAGGAGGAGTATGTTAAAAATGACCATATGTAATTTCACTCCAAATGGCCTTATGACGACATCATTCCAAAGTTCTACCCATTCATTTCAATGGGAAATGGAAAAGGGGCGCTATGAAGTCCCTGGGCCATGCCCGGGGCCAAAAGTCTGTGGCTGAGTAGTGGTGACAATGACTGATGTGTATATCAAATTTCATGAGTTTTCGTGCATGGGAAATGCCTCAAATAAGGCCAAACGCGACAGAAAAAAAAAATCCTTCGAAAAACAATAGGGTCTTCACACCGTTTGGTGCTCGGGCCCTAAATAAAGCCACTAGTGGCCTTGACGGGCCCTCGCACGTGTGGTTCTGCAACCCAGGACATTCCGCCACCCAACAAAACAGTCATGTGTCATATATTCATCAAATGCTCAAAGGTGATGTGCATGTTGCAAATGCCATGACTGCTTGAAGGATGAGAGACAAAGACTGTGTGTGTGTTTCTGTGGTGTGAAAATGTACATTTATATATGTACAAAACTATACGTGTCTCCTCCTTATCTCTATCTCACGCTGTAATCTTAAGTCATCTTAGCTTTCCTGTGTCTGCAGTGTGTGTGTACATGCAGAGTTTTCATATGTCTGCAACAAAATGCACAATGATGGCAGGTCACTATTATTGTGTGTGTGTGTGTGTGTGTGTGTGCGTGTCTGTCAGAGGGAGAGAGAGCGATAAGGAGGAGACACGTATAGTTTTGTACATATGTAGTTTGAAAGGTTTTGAATGTTTTGCTTGACAGGCATCTCCTCTAGTAAGATCTTATGAGGTTGCTAGGACAACTATCATGATTCATGTCATTTTTGTACTGATCTAAGGGTTCTGAGTAAGGTTCTAGCCATATGTTCTGAAGAGTTTTGTTTCAATTAAGGGGCGCTATGAAGTCCCTGGGCTATGCCCTGGGCCATGCCCTGGGCCAAATGTCTGTGGCTGAGAAGCGGTTACAATGACTGATGTGTGTATCAAATTTCATGAGTTTTTGTGCATGGGAAATGCCTCAAAAACAGCCAAGCGCGACAGAAAAATAATAAGGCAAGGCAAGTTTATTTATATAGCGCATTTCATACACAGTGGCAGTTCAATGTGCTTTACAGAGGTAAAGGCAAAACAGTAAACAATAGAAAATAAAATTACATAAAATAAAGGGGGAAGAAGAGAGAAAAATAAGAATTAAACACATACCTGCCAACCTTGGAAAAAAATTTTGAGTCGCAACTTATCGCGGCGGTGCGGCGCAGCACGGCACGAGGTCAGGCACATTTGCTGATCAGTATTGATTGTTCACATGCTCACTCATTACAATGTATTACTAAGCACAGAGTTCCCACTCACCACCATATCTAGTTATTCAACATACAAGTAGACTATGAAGAAAACAAGAACTCTTTTAATGAAAAGGCATGAATATATTTTCAATGCTTTCACCAAGACATTTGGCACAAGGTAACTGAAAATCCCCCAAAATATGTCTCTTAAACTGACCTTAAACTTAAAGATAAGGGATAAATGTACTGCCTTTGGCATATTGTGTCTTAATTACATTGGACATTATAAAACAACAAAGAATCCCAAATAGCATGCCATGTAGGGCTGCACGATTATAGAAAAAATGCTAATCACGATTATCTTGATCAAAATTGTAATCACGATTATTCTTGATGTTAGGGAAATCACTTAAATTTTTTCACTATATTCAAACAAACAATATGAACAGCTTTCAGTGCAGAATGAAATTTAAAAGAGAAATTCTGATTTCCAAATGACAAATAAATGAAATTTATCCAAGAAATTACCAAAGGATGAAGGAACTGAAAACTCAATTGCAACAATTACATAGCATTATACTGAGGCCTACAAGTTTTTAGCTAGAAAGACCAGCCTATCAACATGCTCTGACTTTAAACATGAGCGAAGGCAGGTCACAACATTGCCTCCAGTGCTAAATAGACTGTTGTTCCGACATAGTTAGCTTTTCTCTCTTACCTCAATCTGTTACCTACTCTGACGCTATCACCCCTTGAAGAAGATACCGCTGCACTGAAGCTCTGCACACGCTGGCTCTCTTGCTTATTTAGGCGGAGTAATGAAACCTTACATGCGTCGGTTCGCCCCCTAATGGTTTAGCGGAGTACTGGTCAAAAAGTGCTTGATCAGATATGCAGCAGAGCCCGCATTTTAAATGGAAATAAATCGCGATTTTCATTTAATTTAATCGTGGCAGCCAAAATCGCGATTTTTGATTAAATTGGATTAATTGTGCAGCCCTAATGCCATGCCCCTTTGACATTTAACATTATACTGTATAAATAACAGAAAAAACAAAGGGCTTTCTATGTCTTTTAAACAGACTTTAGACTTGATAAATAACTGAAAACTGCTATGTCCCTTGGACAGATATTAAACAAAATATTAAGTAACTGAAATAATATTAAATAACTGAAAATCTCAAAAGGCATGGTATTTTCCTTCACCATAACCTTGTTACTGTAGGTTCTTTTAACCAAATATATTCGACTGAGAATGAGATGCTGTTTTCAGTCATTCATCACTCCTAGTAGCTGTGGCTCTTTTTCTTGATAGCTTTTCCTCATAGCTTGCTGACTTGGCTTTTCTGAGGAGAGCATCACTGAAGTTTTCCATTAGACCATAAGGTGAACCCCGTTTTCGTTTTAGGTCGCTCCGACGTCTCTGAACCACATGCTCTTTAGCTGATAAAAAGGACCAAGTTATGTTACACTTATAGCAAACTTTCCACGTCACAGAATCGTACTCGTTTTTTAAATCGAGACATTTTCTGAAGAAATATTCTCAGAGCTGAATGCGATTTTGACGTCACGAGACACCACGTGACTGTGCTAAACCAATTGCGTAGCCGATTTACGACAACAAACTGGAAAAATGACAGCCTGCCTGGTGTTGTCAAATGTAACCAACATAAAGGAATCTCCCAAAATATCCTTCTAAAGTGGGCCAAATTGATTCTTAACAGTGCTTTATTTATAGCATGAAGAGCAATGATGCAAGTGGATGATAAAGGCAGACATTTCATGTTGTCATTTTGATCAATAAATGGAAATAATTCTAATTATCAATGATAATGATCATTCATGTATTTCTAAAGTGGGCCAAATGGATTCTAAATAGTGCTTTATTTATAGCACGAAGAACAATGATGCAAGTGACCTTTCATGTTGTCATTTTGATCAATAAATGGAAACAATTTAATTATCAGTGATAACCATTCATGTATTTCTAAAGTGGGCTAAATGGATTCCAAACAGTGCTTTATTTATAGCACAAAGAACAATGATGCAAGTGGGTGATAAGGTAGACCTTTTCATGTTGTCATTTTTATCAATAAATGGAAATAATTCTAATTATCAATGATAAGGAACATTCAGGTATTCATTTGTTCATTCATTCACTCACAACTATATACAACACATAAAAACAATCATAAGTATACATTGACTGGCATAAACTTATATACATATATAAATAAACATCATAATAAAATGAATGATAATGATATCAATGGAATAGAATAGAGGTAAAAACCACATGACATGCTATTCCTCACTGTCAGTGTCAGGGCAGTTATCATCATCTTTCTCTTCTGTTTCCTTTGTGTTCGAACAGCTGGAACACCTGCACAAGTCTGTACAACAGAGTCCTGCAGAGACACAGGAGCATCTGTTTGTCTCACAGGCACTCCCTCTGCAACCACAGTATATCACATGCAGAACAGTGTCAGGGGCTGGATTTCTTGTCATCCATGTCACTTGTAGATTTCCATCTTCCAGATGCCAACCATATCCAGCGGGAGATGGAGCGCCAATGTTTTGTTTCACACATGACCTCATGATTGCAGCCTGATAATTTGCCCTTTTGCAGTGCTGGTGGAGGGCATCACTTGTTGGGGGGGATAGATAATTCTGGCAAGGCTGATGATGCCATACAGAAAGCCTTGTACCTAGCCTCATTGATATTTTCTGCAGCTGGCTGATCGTACAGATGGCATACATATTTGCAAAGTAATGCAAATGTTGAGTGGTCTAAGTTAAAGTCAGTCCCCAGATTTTTGAAAGCCTTCAGGTAGACATCTTTCTCACATGCCACAGCAAATGTCTTCCTTTTGCCTTTGCCATAAAAGGCACTTGTGGAGTCACACCCAGTGAATGTATGTATCCCAATCAAGGCTGAACACACACTGGCTCCGAGAGCTGATGACGCCTTGGTAATGTCAATGATGCGTGTCCTGTTGCATGTCCCTGTGAAAAAGTATAAATTAGAAATTAGACAAATGCAAGGAGATTGTGTGCAGTCAGTAGCAGTGTAGATAGTCATTCAACTACCCTCTGTGTGTGTGTGTGTGTGTGTGTGCGCGCGCATGCTGGGGGATGGGATGCATTTGCATAGACTACCTACTGTGTAGTGGGGGATGAGGGTGAGATGCCTTTTAGCTTACCTGCGGTTAAAGTCTGTGTCTTTGACAAAGCTTCTTTTTGTCGTCTGCCAGCCTTGACGACATATTTACAGGTTTTCTTGCATATTATACAGATGGCAGGAAGGACGGGGCCAGAGCTCGAGATGGGCAGGCTTGATCTGGAACGAAGTTTCCTTGTCGGAGTCGTGCCAGTCACTGTTGCAGGGATAGCCTCGCTGGTCTGGGGGTCTTGTTTATCATCTCCCCGCTCTTTCTCTCGCACGAGACGCCTTTTTGCTCTTTCAATTTCGCGCTTGTCAATGAACCTCTGGTAACATGTGGGATGGAAAGCCGCGTCTTTGGGAATTTTATCAAAATCCAAGTCAAGACAGTGTTTGTAATGTTCGGATACGTCTCTGCACTCACCCCTCAACTCCAGCCACTGCCGAAGGCTGTTTCGGTAAGTATTCCACCGTATGCTGGTGAAATTCTGTTTTTCATGCTTCACAGAAGATATGTGCATATAACAAGTCTTACGTGTCGAAGATTTAGTTTTTTCAACAGTTTCGGCCGAGTTTTCTTCTTCTTCGGTACTGCTGGATGATAGCACTGCTACTCCGGTGGCTGCCATGCTGCTTCTGTTTACCTAGCACAGCTGGTAGCTACCAGCTACCCGATTCGTCTGGTCTGATGACGTTTCAACCGTGGCACCTCTCGCGAGCCAAAGTGTTATTACGCCTGCCGAATATGTACATACGCCTTGGAGATACTAGTTCTTCATTAAATGTTGCGATTTAAGAAATGAGCGCGATTCTGTGACACGAACTGTTTTGTTGTAATCTTACCACAACTCATTCTTTTTTATGAACTGAAGCGTGTGTGGTTCGGAGAGGTCAGAGTGGGATCCCTTTTCGGAAGGACTTTTCGAGGTTCACCTTACGGCCTACATGTGACAAACAGTCCCCTTTGCAGCCAAGCTCACCTTTCTTGCCACCAAAGCACTTACAACATCAGTGCCCATGCTAGCTCTGTACTGGGTCTTGTTTTTGCCTACAAGACTAAAAATCCTTTCACAATCAGCATTGCTGTGGAAAATTGTCAAAATTCCAAACATGACTGCTGAAAGGTTGGAGAAGACTGGCAGACACCCCCTTTTCAACTGGCCAATGTCTCTCCAGGCCTCATCAGTGCGCTTCTTGAGGATGCTGTCCTCAAGCCTGGTAGTTTGATATATCCGGAACTCATCCTCTACTTGATCCACAGTAACCTTTTCAGGCAGAACAGAAGGAAAGCGGCTGATGAAAAACTTTAGAGAAAGGAATTTCACAGCCTGCCTCTTCTCTATGTCTGCCACAACAGCATGCATAAGCAGCACATCCCCAAATGGAAATTTGGAAATCATGTAGTCTGCTGCAGACAAAAAGAACCTCCTGACATCTCTGTAGAATGGCCTCAGTTCTAGGTTACCCTGGCTTTGGATGAAGGTGTTGGTGCCATGGCCAGTTGAGAGTTCCTCATCAGGGAGCTGCATTTCCCTTGTGATGGTTGGTCTGATACCTGTAGAAATTTCATTTATAATGGTAATCACAACCTCAGGTTTACAGAATGAAAGCAATATCTTTTGCAGTTGCAGTTCCAATGTTGGAAGCAGGATATGTATGCATGGCTCCTCTTTCTGAAGCATCTTGTTGCCAATATCAAAAATAGGTATGGCCCTCTGCAGAAAAAGTGCATAGACCTTTGACATAGGGTTGGTGAGGAACTTAAGCACCTTTTCAGGTTTTGTTAGATCCCCTTTCTCTTCATTCTTGGTTCTTTCAGACTTTGATTTTTCTTTTGCACCTCTCTTTCCAACTTCATTTTGCTTGAAGAGGAAAGTTGTCAAGTCAAACTGTGGAGCAGTATGTGCAGGAGCTTTAACCTCTGGTTTACTAAGTGGTGTTGCTTTTGACTTCTTGGCAGGACCAGGAGAGGGTATGGGCAGCTTAGGTAGGCTGGAAGACAACAGCTTGTGCTGCACTGTAGCAGGATAACTGGTTGAAGATGTGGCTTTGGGCATCTGGGCAGGACCAGGAGAGGATGTGGGCAGCTTAGGTAGGCTGGAAGAGAACAGCTTGGGCTGCACTGTAGCAGGATAACTGGTGGAGGATGTGGCTTTGGGCATCTGGGCAGGACCAGGACAGGATGTGGGCAGCTTAGGTAGGCTGGAAGAGAACAGCTTGGGCTGCACTGTAGCAGGATAACTGGTTGAAGATGTGGCTTTGGGCATCTGGGCAGGACCAGGACAGGATGTGGGCAGCTTAGGTAGGCTGGAAGAGAACAGCTTGGGCTGCACTGTAGCAGGATAACTGGTAGAGGCTGTGGCTTTGGATTTTTTAACAGGACCAGCAGCAGACTTTGGCATGCTGGAGGTCTTCTTCCCTGCTTTCACCTCATTTTCAAAGAAAACCGTGAGAGCATCCCACTGTTGCAAAAGATGGTTCACACACTGCCCCAGGGACAGCCATCTGGCTGAAGCCATCTTGAGGATCTTCCTCACCTCTGTATTACACATGACCTGAACATCACGCAGATTTGACTTCCTCTTGCTGCTTTTGTCCAGATAGTAGTAAATGGTGATGAGGAAGTCTTCCACATTCACACCAAGCACTCTGGATGCCTTTTCTGCAGCTAGGTGTATGAGGTGGCAGGGACAACCAAGTAAATAGATGTGCGGATGCTGTGCTTTCAAAAAAGCTGCTACACCTTTCCCCAAACCTTGCATGACCGCAGCATTGTCAGCTGCAAAGCTGATGCAATTTGACCATGGTATACATCTTTGTTTTAACTCTCCATCAAGTAGATCAAATATTGCTCTCCCTGTAGATTCTCTAGATTCACAGATCTTAAGTATCATACTGACGACCCTCCCAACACTGGCATCAAAAATCCTAACTACAATTGGGTACATTTTTATGTCATCCATGTCTGTGCTACCATCTGTGCCCAGGCTGAATGCAGACCTTTTCATAATTTCTGTGAGACACTCGTCATCATGACTGGCCAATGTTCTCATTATGGAAGTTGTCTTCGTTCTACCGCAGCCATATTGTTTTGCTATCTTACTGTCAGGAAACATTTTCCTGAACAGTGGGCCGGCATGATCTGCCACAGCTAAAGCTATATTGTGCTCTGCTAAGTGCGTTGTATAAAGTGTTTCTGCTCGTATAGGCCTGAGGTCTTGGGATTGTAAGAAGAATGAATCTAATCTTGGCACTGAATCTGTGGCAGCTACTTTTTTTGAATGTTTTTTACCCTCCACATGATGCCGGCAGTCTGCAAAATACACACACACACACACACACACACACACACACACACACACACACACACACACACTAAATCCTTTTTTCATAAATTTAGTTTTGACCGAAAAAGAGATTCTGTTGCTCCTTGCTAGATTTTGAACTAGGCTACACTAAACATCGAAAGTGAATATTCCAGAGTACCTATATAAATATATATTTTTCAATATTAATATTTAGTAAATGCAAACTGATAACCACACTTACAGAAAAATTTACTGAAAATAAATTATAGGCTACTCTGGCCTATCCAATAACATAGCCTTTATAATATTCATATTCACTGACCTGGCCTAATTTGGAAAAAAATAATGGCCTACAGTATGTATATAAATGCAAGCATTTCTATGTTAGCAATATTATTACCTGTATTTCCTTGATGGCTAATGTCAAAATCATTGCACACTGTGCAAAACGCATGATTAGGCAGTTTAGAGGGGCAGAGGCATGGCCATTGATCTTGATACTTGGTTAGGAACTTCTGAGGGGCATAGACTCGCTTCTTTTTAGATTTGCTTCCCTCTCTGTCAGTATCCTCATCTGACGTCATGTGTATTATTAACTGCAAGGCACACACATACACAAACAAACATCATCATCCACCACACGCACTTACGTGAAAACACTCCATGCGCTGGTCATTTAATCTCACATGCACGAGTAGCCTAGTTCAGAAGATTTTAACGCGTCTATTGGTTGACTGGATGGAAATGTCAGTAGGCTACTATATTTTCACTTTAGGCTATGCAATATTTTTTGGATTGAGAAGCCTGGATCAAATATCAAAACAAGCTGGAACAAATATTCCCTTCAGATAAGGCGGAACACTGTGCTTCGAACTATGATGTTAGGACAGTTGTCCTCGCTTTATTCACAATACCCTTGCCCTGCCCATTTACCTTCAAAATGGTGTTTAGCACCGTCCTCCCTTGTAAAACCAGTCACAGTATGAAGATCGACTGAGAGGGATGAAAATCAATGTCGTTACTTTCGTTTTGATTGCTCCTCGGCTCTCCGCTTAAGCTGGGCATACACTGTGCGATTTTTGGCCCGATTTTGACACGATTTTCACTCGTGTGACTATTTTGGAGATCGGGCCGAGTTTTGGCTCAATCGTGCGTCTTGGATCGTGTAGTCTCTATGTCAAGAAGCCACCTTGCATGCGGCCCAGTTATGCACTAAGCTTGGTTTTGTTGTACATCCCACTGTGACAGCGGGGGCGTGGTCAAGCGCCGGTCTGTGACAGGAGGGCGGAGTTGGGGAAGGTAAGTGGCAGAATCGCTACACCTGAGGGTAATTAACCTGTGTTTGTGTGTGTTTTCCCCAGTAAACCGCCCTCTACTTAAGGAGGGAGAGGGAGAGCGGAAGAGAGCTCTCTCCCCAGCCAGACGACTTGTGTATGTGTGTGTGCGCCTGTGTGCGTGGCTGAGAGAGTGGTGTATGCGTCTGAAAAGAGCAAATAAAAAGAGTGATTGAATTTTACTCTGTCCTGCCGTCCTCTGTGGGTGATAAACGCTGGTGCGGATCGGCTTAATACCCAGTAGCCCATACAGTTCGCTCAGTGTTCGTGACATAAACGAGGTGCCTTGGTCAGTCAGAATCTCTTTCGGGATTCCAACCCGGGAGATGACGTGGAAGAGGGCCTCTGCAATACTGCGTGCTGAGATATTGCGAAGAGGCACCGCTTCCGGGTATCGCGTTGCATAGTCCACCAGAACCAATATAAAGCGGTACCCTCGTGTTGACTGATCTAATGGCCCGACGAGATCCATTCCAATTCTTTCGAACGGGGTCTCGATTAATGGTAGGGGGCGCAAGGGCACTTTTGGAATGGCCGCTGGATTTACTAACTGGCATTCGCGGCACGCCGTACACCACTTACGGACGTCGCCACGAATCCCCGGCCAATAGAATCGGGCCATTATCCGGGCGAGTGTCTTATCCTGCCCGAGGTGTCCAGCCATGGGATTAAAGTGAGCCGCCTGGAATACCAATTCCTGGCGGCTCTTTGGAATTAACAACTGGGTGACTTGCTCTTTTGTCTGAGTGTCCTGCGTCACTCGATATAGTATCCTTCAAAATGGAAAAATAGGGGAAGGACGGGGTGGCATTCGGCTGGAGCGTTTGACCATCGATTACTCTCACTTGGTCAAACGCGTGTCGCAGAGTCTCGTCTCACGATTGTTCCAGTGGGAAATCCGCGAGGGATTCCCCAATAGAAAGAGGAGGGGCCGGGGGCCCGAAATCCCGGAAACCCCGAAATCCTGGCCAATCAGTCCCCAAGATCAAAGAGTGGGTAAGGCGAGGATTAACCGCCGCCTTCACTATTGATTTTTCCCCTCTGAAATGTATGTGGACCGACACCAACGGGTAGCTGTGAATATCCCCGTGTACACACAACACCTTCACCCCTTGTGCTCCCCCCCAATGCCTCGTCTTGCACCAGGCTTTGGCGGATCGAGGTCTGATTGCAGCCTGAATCCACCAACGCCTGATATGTAGCCCCTTGTAGACTTACCGGTATGCGATACGCTCCGGCCCGATCGAGGGCAGCCTCTGGCGCGTTGGGGATCCGCACCACTGCCCCCACCTCCATCGCTGCACACTGTTGCTGCAGGTGGCCCGGTTCCCCGCAGCGCCAGCAAACCGGCCCGGGCCTTCCCTCTGCAGCTGTGTTCTGAGGCTCACTCACCTGAGGGGGGGGGAGAGACAGACACAGAAGGGAGAAACGGGAGGGCACCACAGGTGCGGCAGGCCGGCTGGGGTGGAGCCGGCTCCCGCCTCCGTGGTGGGGGAATGGGGCGAGGACGGGACACGGGAGGAGGGGGGGAGAAAGAGAGAGAGAAGAAGAAAGAGAAGACGATGTCGTTGGTTGTCCTGCCGCCGGAACAGCCGCCAGATGATCCTCCGCCAGTCCTACGGCCTGATCCAGCGACGCCGGGTGGTGGCACTGGACCCACTCCGCGGTTCCGGCTGGTAAGCGGGCGATGAACTGTTCCAGCGCCACCTGGTCGATGATTCCCTTGGCGTCGCGATCTTCGGCCCTCAGCCACCGCCACCAGGCGTCCCGGAGCTGCTGGCCAAATGCGAACAGGCTGCCGCCTTCCTCCATCCGCAGCACGCGGAAGCGCTGGCGCTGCTGCTCCGGCGTGCGCCCCACGCGCTGGAGGACAGCCCGGCGAAGGTCGGCGTAGGCCAGCTGGCGATCAGCGGGGAGCTGTAGTGCGGCTAGCTGCGCCTCTCCCGTCAGGAGGGGGAGGAGGTACGCTGCGCGCTGCTCCATCGGCCACCCCGAGGCTTCAGCGACCTCTTTCGATTACGTTCATTATGTCTTATATTAAATATAGTTAGTTTTTTTTTTTTTCTTTTTTATCAGACATCTAATTTTTGGGTTTGTTTACCTGACATGTTTCGACGTACAACTTCCGTCTTCCTCAGAGAGTCCACTCTGAGGAAGACGGAAGTTGTACGTCGAAACATGTCAGGTAAACAAACCCAAAAATTAGATGTCTGATAAAAAAGAAAAAAAAAACTAACTATATTTAATATAAGACATAATGAACGTAATCGAAAGATTAAGAATTAGTTACGGAGACGAAAGCATCAAGGAGTTTCGCCGCCTAGAGCGATTAACACGGAAACGGGCACGCTACAGGAATCACCTGAGATTCAATCTGCGCTGCCGGGATGAGGAAGTCGTACCGGCCAGCCTGAACATCAAGAACCCGATTCCAACCAGAAACGCGGAAAAGATGATCAGGAAAGTGCGGGTGACTCTGGTAAAAGAACGGATACGGTGCACAACGGATAAACTAAACAATATCAACAGCGAACTACACAGAGAGACGGAAACTTTCAAACGCCGGTTTCCCCAAAACAAGGAAATGGAAATGGCAATACACGGACACTTGGCAGACATACACGAACAGGAATTCACAGAGACAAAAACCCGACAAATACGAAAACTGGACAAACTCATCGCACAGAAAAAGAAGGCAGAACCGGAGCACGCACACATCAACGACAAATGGATTCATAACATATCAAGGTACAAACTCTCACAAGCAGAACGCAGTATACTAGCAAAAGGACTCAACTACGCTGTCACACCGAACCATATACCACACGACGAATTCATTCTGGCAACTGAATTAGCATGTGAGAAAATACAGGATCACGGACAAAAAGCAGCACTAAGAAACGCAATAGCTGGTATTTTGAAAATGGCCAAACCACCACCCAGTAACATCACAAAACAGGAAGCCAAAGCCATGAGAACATTAGCTAAAAATAAAGACATCACAATCCTCCCAGCAGATAAAGGCAGAACAACAGTGATTATGGACACTGATGAATATGAACGAAAAATGAATGAATTACTCAGCGACAACGCATTTGAAATATTAAAAAAAGACCCAACAGAAGACAAGAAAAAGAAACTTAAAGCACTACTAAAACCACTACTCGATGAAAATAAAATAGATAAGCAGGATTACAATCATTTAGTACCCACAGCCAATGTCATCCCCAGGATTTACGGTACACCAAAAATACACAAACCAGGAACACCATTACGCCCCATAGTAGATAGCATTGGTTCAGTCACATACAACTTATCAAAAGCACTCACCGAAATAATTAAACCATTACTAGGACTCACAGACCAACACTGCAAAAACTCAAAACATCTGGCAGAAGAACTAAAAAACATCAAAATGCAGCAAGATGAAGTTTTCATTTCACATGATGTCATATCTCTTTTCACCAGAACACCCACGGAAGCCACCATACAGATAGTACAAGACAAATTAAAAACAGACAGGACGCTCAGGAAACGCACAAACCTCACCGTACAAGACATCACTCAGCTCCTTCAATTCATCGCCACATCCACATACTTTCAGTTCAGGAATACAATCTACAGACAGAAGGAAGGTTTTGCCATGGGAGACCCACTATCAGCCATCATGTGCGGCTTTTTCATGGAGGATCTGGAGCAGAAAGCACTCACTACAATACCAGCGGAATACAGACCAACACTCTGGAAACGGTATGTGGACGACATATTGGAAAAAGTAAAGAGGGGACACACTCAACAACTCACCGACCATCTCAACACCATAGACAATACCGGCAATATAAAATTCACACATGAAGAAGAAACGGAGCAGTCAATAGCATTTTTGGATTTAAAAATACAACACACAGAAGATGGGGACATCAAAATAAAAGTACACAGAAAACCCACACATACCGACCAATATTTAAACTGGACTTCCGAACACCCCATAATGCACAAAATATCCGTAGTTAGAACATTACATGAACGCACAGCAATAATTACAGATCCACAGGACAAAGAACAGGAGGAACAACATATACAACACGCACTGAAGGCATGTCAATATCCACAATGGGCAATATCCAAAGGGGCGGAACAGGTTAAGAACAACAAAACACAGAAGAAAGAGAAAAAACAAACTAACAAACAAGAACACAGGGGAGTAGTTACATTACCATACATCAGGGGAATAACTGAACGCATTCAAAGAGTAATGAGGAAACACAATGTTAACACACCTGTCAAACCACACACAACACTCCGTCAGATCCTGGTTCATCCCAAAGACAGAATACATCCGGACAACAGATGCAACACCATATATGAGATTCCATGTAAATTATGCAATAAAACTTATATTGGGGAGACAGGAAGGAGTTTCAACACAAGAAAACATGAACATAAGAAAGAGTGCGAAAAGGAGACAGCTACAAGACAAACCCGAACAATAAAAGAAAAGGCACAACAGGAAAATTATAAGTCAGCTATAACAGATCACTGTAAAAGGGAAAACCACATTATGGACTGGGGGAATGCCAGAGTCATCCGCACAGAAGATAACAAACATCAGCGCTGGATCAGGGAGGCCATAGAGATCCGTAAGCGAAGCCCGAGGACCATCAACCGGGATGAGGGAGCATACATGCTCTCCCATACCTGGAGTCACATCTTGCAGGGGACGAACAGACAGTATAAGGCGTGACCGACCTGTCAAACCAGACAGGAAGGCCACGCCTTCAGAAACAGCAGCTGATAAAAGATGCGTCACCAATTAACATCCGGTGACACTCTGAGGAAGACGGAAGTTGTACGTCGAAACATGTCAGGTAAACAAACCCAAAAATTAGATGTCTGATAAAAAAGAAAAAAAAAAAAACTAAGCTTCAGCGACCTGCTCGAACAACGTGATGAAAGCCTCAGGGTCGTCCTGTGGGCCCATCTTGGTTAAGGTGAGGGGAGACGGGCCCACGGCCGGGGCGCTGGTGGACCCCGCCGACGCGAGGAGATGCCGGAACGCCTCTCGATCTTCCTGCTGAGCCAGCACCAGGGCTTCGAAGCGGCGCTCCTGCTCCTTCCGGAGCGTGACGAGTGCCTGGTGCTGGCTCTGCTGAGCTGTGGCGAGGGCGTGGACCAAGTCCGTGAACGGGGAGGATTCCATGGGGCTGCAGGACTGATGCTCCACCTTTCCTGGGTTTCGGCACCACTGTCGCGCGAATCGCGTGTGGGTGGAGCACAGAGGACGGCAGGACAGAGTAAAATTAAATCACTCTTTTTATTTGCTCTTTTCAGACGCATACACCACTCTCTCAGCCACGCACACAGGCGCACACACACACACAAGTCGTAAGGCTGGGGAGAGAGCTCTCTTCCGCTCTCCCTCTCCCTCCTTAAGTAGAGGGCGGTTTACTGGGGAAAACACACACAAACACAGGTTAATTACCCTCAGGTGTAGCGATTCTGCCACTTACCTTCCCCGACTCCGCCCTCCTGTCACAGACCGGCGCTTGACCACGCCCCCGCTGCCACACCCACCAAGTCTGTTTTTCATCCCTGTCAGTCTTTGGAGTTTCTGGGATTCGTTTTAGATTCTGCCCATATGAGAGTCACTATTCCAGAGAGAAAAGCATCCAA
The DNA here is from genome assembly GCF_027579695.1 of Neoarius graeffei. Classification (NCBI taxonomy): domain Eukaryota; kingdom Metazoa; phylum Chordata; class Actinopteri; order Siluriformes; family Ariidae; genus Neoarius; species Neoarius graeffei. Next base: position 30,580,963 of record NC_083574.1, read on the forward strand.
AATTGTGAGTTTGTGCCAGAATTTTCTGTGGGACAAACTTTTCACCATTTGCGAGGTAGCTTCGCTTATTGGAACTCTTGTCTCCACATTCCCTGGAGTTGAGTTGGGACCGCTACATTATAGATCCTTAGAGTGAGATAAAGACATTGCCCTACGTAGAGCTTTGGGCAGTTTTGATGAATGCATGTCCTTATCGAAAGAAAGCCGAGTAGAGTTGAACTGGTGGATATGCTCCATCCCTCACAGTTCTCGAATCATTGACCATGGGGTGCCGGAGGTTGTCCTTAACACAGATGCCTCTGGAAGGGGATGGGGTGCTACTTCGGGCAGTTGTTCTACTCAGGGTTTGTGGTCGCCTGAGGAGGCTTCTTACCATATCAGTGTTTTAGTTATTGGCTGTCAAATTGGGCTTAAGAGCTCTTCTTGATCAAACTCAAAATCAACACATCCGTATTACTTCAGACAATACCACGACAGTGACCTACATTAATGCCATGGGAGGTTGTAGGGCTCCAGCTTGTGACACCATTGCAAAAGATATTTGATCATGGGTGGTAGAACGTGAGAACTGGCTGCAGTGCATGTAGCTGGGATTCGAAATACCACTGCAGATCATTTATCACGCCAGTTGAACCCTGAGGTGGAATGGGAACTGAGTCCTAATATATTCAGGAAGCTTATGCACTGTTTTGGTGTTACTGATATTGACTTGTTTGCAAGTAGACTGAACCACAAGGTTAAGTCCTATGTGTCATGGAAGCCTGACCCGCACTCAACATATATAGATGCTTTCTCGTTAAATTGGGGAGAATTTGCTAATGCCTATGCTTTTCCCCCATTTTGTCTAATTGGCAGGTGCCTACAGAAGGTCACCCTAGAGCAAGCCACCTTGATCACTGTTGTCCCAATGTGGAAAACGCAAGCATGGTTCACCAATTTACTAAGTCTGTTGATCGATCATCCCCGAGTTGTCTGAGTGACCAAGGGAATCTTCTCAAATCCACTGCACGGCAAGGTCCATCCACTGAGTCCCAAACTCCATCTTCTGGTATGCAGAATATCAGGAAGGAGTTCTCTAAGCACAACATACCTTCAG